>NW_019394291.1:0-240500 GCF_000612105.2 Orussus abietinus | reverse complement strand
GTTAATTGACAATTTCAATTATGTATCTTATTCATTTACATTGGGCTGAAATTAAATGATTTCTTGAGAAAATGAGAGACTAATTGGATAAGTTCTTGCATAAAATTTATTACCGGTCACATTAATATTTATAAAATACCAATTGATTATTGCTATTTTATCGTGAGTAAGGTGTTGGCATTTTAAATATCGAGGATTGTAATTAGAGTACAAGAAACAGGTTTATTTAAAACAATGAACGAGGTGATCGTACTCTTTGATGGGTACTCGAAGAAACTGGACCAGAATCGAATGGATGCGAATTGCACTAGCACGATAATTAAGGGTCCAAAGTTTATTATCGTCGACACAATGACTGCATGGGATAGAGAAAAAATAGTTGAAGGTGGTTAATACATTATAATTTTCTTTTTGCAAATAACATATGTTTTACATGCCATTAGCTCTAGCTCAAGAAGGTATCAAGCCTGCGGACATAGATTACGTGGTGTGTACTCACAGTCATGCCGATCATATTGGGAACAATAATCTGTTTACAAATGCAGAACATATAGTTGGGGCGCAGGTTCAACAACGGACAATATTTTATGAAAATAAATTTGAAAATGGTAACACGTTAAATCAGTGGGAAAACAAACTTTATTAGTCAATAAGACGTGAAATAACTCAACTTTTTAGGAGAATACCATATTTCCAATGGGGTTAAAGTTATCGCAACCCCAGGACACACGGCAGAAGATGTAACAGTCTTAGTTAAAACGGAAATAAATGATAAAAGTGTGACTTATGGGATAACAGGTTTTGTAGCAACATCCGTCCTTGTCAATTCCATTTTTTCTTTAATCAAAAATATATTTATCTTCAGGTGATTTATTTGAAAAGGAAGAGGATATTGTTAATCCCACAATCTGGAAAGACCTGGGATTGCCAGAACTTCGGCACATCCAAGCAAAGAATCGCTCTTACGTTATCAATGCAGTTGATTTTATTATACCTGGTCATGGTCCTAAGTTTGCGATTACAAATTCTGCAAGACGCCTTGTACAAGATGAACTTGAAAAAAATACACAACATGATCATTAAATTAGATGATTGATATATAGGTGCAATGATATGGTCTACACAAAAATCAATATGTCTATTAAATTGTTTTATTATGACAATTAGCCACAGTTTTAATAGCCTACATTTTAATATTTTTAGAAACTTCTATTAAAGAATACAATCCTATACACTCGTATATAATACAAAGTTATTACAGAAGTTATTATATACATTTGCAAACTGTTTGTGTATTTCGTATTTGTACTAGAATTTTTACAAATAACTGAAATGAATATTTCCCTCTTATGAAAATATTACCCTCTTAAAATATCCAATTCTTCTGGAGTCACATGCATCCTCAGTTCTTTTTCCCGAATAATATCTTGGATTTGGGTAAGGAGTTGAGGTGCGACCTCAGCTGCATCTGTATAGATGCCTCTTGCCCATGGACAATTTGCAATACTTTCATGATATACCTCTTCTCCTTTTTTCTCACATAAATTATGTTCTCTGAGTAGTAACATGTACAGCCTCCATAATAGTGGACAATGTTGCGTTTCACGTGCCCTTAAAAAATAATTAATGTAAAAACAATAAACAATATTCCATATTGAAAGCAATTTGTGACAATTATGTACTTTGCTAATCTTTGATGAATAGATAACAACTTGTTGAATGCTGGATTCAATTTCATCAAATGTCCTGTATTCCGTAGATTATTAATCTGAACACGTCCCGCTAGACATGTCACTATTGACTTCCATAGTCGTTTATTGTTGCTTGTTCTGTTTATCTTCCATAACGGCAAACTACTCTGTAAATAATTTCTTTGTGAATTTGCAAGTTACTATGTAACGTCATTCTCACTATCATTATTTTTCACGTACCTCCATTTCAGCAAATGCCGATAGTATGTAGAAATTATCTGGATAAGCATTTAAAGCACAATTTATAACCGTTCTGTATATAGATCGACACCTTAGATTTTGTTCACAATATAACTGCAAGAGTGCTATTTCACCTTCGTATAATCTTTCCTAAAAGGAAAATTTATAGATATAATGTCGTATTTAACACATTCCGTGCCACGTGTACCACCGAGGTACGTGTTAAACTCGGCTGGTACACGGTGTAGCACGGAACGTGTTAAATTAAAACGTATATATGTATAAATAGGTAATATGAAATATTCACCTGAAGATGCAAACATTCATTACTGTGTTCAAGACAATTCTTAAAAATTGTTAAAATGTCATAAATATTACGTTGATTCACATATAGAAAGTAAATATAACACATAATCAAGTCACATTCCAAGTTTGGTAAGAAATACGTCTCTTCTATAAATTGAGGTATAGGTGTCTGCAAAAATTGTTGCACGTTATCAAACAAATATTCTTCAACTTCTGCTAAAGAAGACTTGTTTGGTTGTGGAATCATTTGACAAAAAATTTCAAGTGCACGATCCTTATGTGATTCTTGATATGTTTCAGTATTCAGTAAAGTTTCAATAAGGGTCCTGTAAATACTGAAAAGAGCCGCTCTTTCTTCATAATTTGAAACTGACCCTGGATTATCATTTTGTAATTGAATGGCAGTTTTTAGTATATTTATGCACTGATCAAAACGGCCCATTTCTCGTTCTATCAAGGCATACTCTCGATAGAAGTGTAAATTATTTCTGTTCTCTTCTTTTTTTAAGAAATCCTTCAAGATGGTCTTGAGCTTCTTGTCTCTGATGAATAGAATACATATTTTTTGTAGTGATACAAAATAGCTATGTACTTATATTTACACTTATATTTGTACTGTAGCACATTTTAAACTATTAATTCAGATATAATATACCTGCTGTCGCTTTTAAGAGGATCATCTTTGTTAAGATGCACCAGCAATCTTTCAAATCTCAACCACCAAACATAGATACTTGTACGTTGGATATTAGGCAAACCTTCCGCTACAGACCGAAATGTATTTCTTAGAAAATCCAGAAAGGGCTCTTGGGCTGGATGAAACCTCAGGTATTGTGGACCCGATGTCAATCCACCCTCGAATACTCCTTCCAATAAAGCCTTTCTTTGCTTATAGCCAGCCATCTCTCCAATTTCAGGATATGTTAATGGCAGTAACACTTCCGAAGAATCAGCACTCCAATTCAGTTCAGCTAAACCTAAATCCTGTAGAATAGTTAATAATTACTAATCTAATACACTAAAATGATAAAGCTTAATTGGCCATTTGTTTCATTTTTCATGCAAGTTTACCTTGAACATCATATGACGAGATGGTAAAAGTGGAACTTTTAAACAGAGGAGAGCATATATTGCCATTCTGAAATTCGAATTGCGTGATATCATCGGATGAACATAGTCCGCCACATCTTCTGGTAAAACAAATCTTCGAGAATCACCTACTAGTTCGAGCTCTTCACTGCTTACACTTATCCAATGACAACTCTCTCTAAGCGATTCTACCCTTAACCACAATTGATTTAATGGTAATCTCGATGTTAATATCACTTCTTCCATTCCAACTGAAAAATTAAAATACATAAATTAAACTTCATTCCTCCGCCATACAAAAATAATCTTACATTAGTTAACTTACTTAATTTTCTTTCATCAATTGATCCTTGGAAACGTAAACCTTCTTTATCTAAATTAAGATTTAAACATAAATTTAACCGTAGGATTTCCCACATTTGCTCCCAAAGGCCAGTCTGTCTAAGAAAAATTAAGCATCGATACATCATATCTGTTGAGAACATAACATAATCATTATCTGCTCTTAAATATTAACTAAACCAATTAAACCAATATACATACCTAAAATACGACCATCTAATTCAGAAGTAACTTTTGCCCTTTGTCGAAGTGTGCAAAAATATTTTGAAAAATAACTTAAAACTTTAGGTACAGTGCAAATGGCAACAGACGCTTGCATTGTCATAATTAAAGTCTGCCAAAGAATCATATTTTGGGAATCCTTGTTTAATAATTTTTCTAGCTCCATGGAAAATTGATCAGCTGGTAATGTTTCTCCAATTAAGTATAATTTCAGTTTAAATAACTCTGTAGATTCTGGATTCTTTTTTAAAGCTGTTTCAACGATGGATAACTTTCTCTGACAAGATGTCACATAATTATCCCTTGTCACTAAATGGTTTTGGAACTTAGCAAAGAGATCCTATAAATATGTAATGAACGTTTATTGAAATTAAAATTTGGTAATTTGAATAATGTATCCCTATATATATATCTGTAATTACTGAGATTAAATTATGTACCTGAAAGTCTACATATTGTTGCCATAGTGTAATATCATTAGGATTCTGTGTTAGTTTTTCATTGAATTCTTGTGTCCTTTTCTTATACTCCTCTTCTAAATTGACACAAAAACTTGGCAGTTCTTCTTTATTATCAGTATCTGCTTTTCGAGATTCTCTCTTAATGACTGTATCTTTTTTTTTTAATCTCTCTGCATCAAGATTTTTAACATGGTATCTTTGGAAAGAATCTTTTAAAAAATGCTTCCTTGAAATGCATGCTGAATGTCTTTTTTCGACATTATATAATGGGCGAACACGTGAACAAAGAGTATCGACGGTACAGTTGCCTCTATCTCTGTGCCTATCTTCAAAAAATACATTTTTCACATCGAGCGGAGTCTTGCATTTTGATTTTGAACTTCTATATTTTTTTGACTCTTTTTTATGTCTTTTGACATGTTTTGCACTATCAATAACTTTATCCTCGCTGTGAACTACCAATGGAGGTAGTGTTTCAGCGATGTAACTTTCTTGCGCTTGAGATTCATCAGCATCCAGATACTCATCGGACGAAGAATCCGATATTGTAATCGTTGATTTCTTAAGTGTGACATCTGCTCCAAAGCTTGAATTTGACAACCAATTTGTTTTATCTTCAGCTAAACAAAAGGCAATAAATAAAATTACCTATTTACGTATTGGTTAATATATCTTAACAGTGCAGAGACACAAAACTTATAATTATAGCTGATCAAGTTATTTAAACTATTCACACACAAGCATACAATTTAAGGTTAAAGTAATTAATGGAAGTATTACGTTTCTGTGGGATGCTGCCAGACAATTGTGGAGTGCCGTCATTTTCAGAGTATGCAGGGAATAATGACATATTTTCTAAATATTTATAAATCGTTGCAATCACGTCATTGTATCAAACTATCATTTTATTATAATTTTAATCGTGTGGATCCGTGTATCTGCCATTTACGAAGTACATACGCATGTGATAGCGGACAGCGGAAGGAAAACGTAACCTCTCTTATAAACAGCGCCACTTGCAATTAGAGGTTAGAATGTCATCTGTCGCATCCATCACAGAATTGTTTATTTCTAAAATGATTGGAACGAGATATACTGCTTTTGACTTTAAAAATGTTTTAGCATCAACCGTGGAAAGACAACCATTTATCAGCTATTATCAATCCGTAAGTGTATGAAGAAAACGTTCAAATTAAAATGCTAGACTACTATTTAGCCATTAACATTTAAGGTTAAGGGTTTAAGAGTTAACTAATAACTATTTCGTTAAAATGAAAGAAATTGGTTATAAGAATTGGTATGTCATATTCCAGTGACATTGAATATTTAGATGTGAAAGAAAAAGACATAAACAGTGCTATATGATTTTAATGTAGTTGTAAATGAAACGTAATACAATATAATACAAAACTTTTAAACTCATTTTAATACTAATAAACAAAATACATGATTACATTTATATATAGTACAAGTTTCACTATAGTCTTCTTTTAGCCAATAGTTTCCTATCCTTATTAAATTGTATTTATGACTGTATAAAACGTATCATAGCACATATTAAAGAAGAGGACGTTTTTGTATGAATTGTCTAAACCAAAAATATGATGTTACTGCTGACAAACTGTACCAAGTAACGATGTAACTAAAGTGCTCGTTTCTTAAATTTACTATTGTTTGTCCACCAATAGCACCTTTTGATGGTGTATCATTGGCAACCATATCAATCATAACAGGAGCAGCACCAGTTAATTCAGCCATTGCATTTAAGTCTCTAAAACATAATGTTAGTATTTCATAACTCTTTATTAAAAATATTCACATCATTTCACTTATACCTGTAATACCAAACACCAGCTCCTGGAGAATTATGAGGCAAAAAAGGAGGTCGAGTTTCATGTGATCGCACTAATCCTGTGATTTCTACAGTTTTTGGTACTTCACTCAATTCTTCGTGTACTTTATAATTTTTTGGAACCCATCCTCTGTTGACTAAAATTGTTATGCTGGAATAATTTATTAACAACCATTAGTGTGAGTAGGTAAATAAATTATCAACTTTATAATTTTCTTACTTTCGATTTTCTACTTTGAATGGTGTGATAACGTGGTTGCCAATTTTAGATTTTCCAGAAAAAATTCCACTGTTTCCTTGATTTCCATCTTGATGAACAGTTAAACTTTTGGGTCCTACTAGAAATTCTTTGTCATATAAAAATCTTCCTTTTACTTTTATTGGATAATATTCCATTGACTGTATTTCAAACAAACTAGACATTAAAATGGATATGATATTAAAACATTTGTTAAGAAGGATAATACTTTTCATAATAAATATTAACTTACTCTTCAGGTAATTCCTGAGGTTCTGCAGAAGTTCTTAATTTTAATTTTTCCATTAATTCTGTCTTCCATTTTAGTCTTTGAACCTGCCACGTCCCAAGGATGAAAGTAACAATTGGAATGGCCTTATGAAGAAATCAAAGTTAACAGGATCTATTCCCCTTTAATTTTATGCCAGACATAATTCCTCGCTTACATTTATTTTTCATTTATAAAGGGATTTGAACATCGGAAACTGATCATCACTACGTGAAAAATAAGAAAAGCCGAGACTTCTTAAATTATTTTATGAAGTTAACAGACTTGCCAATAAACTGAACCCATATATACCAATGGGTTCGTCATTAGTTGTGTCTTCTTCGGCAGCTTGGCTTGCTGAAAATACGCTGTGCTTTGCATCTCTGTAATTTCTTGTTGCAGTCTCGCTAAACAATCTCTTTCCAAGTATCCCGTTTCTAACTCCATACAGTTTAATTAGGAGTATCAATTCTCGTTGCGTTCCTCTTGTTGACCAACTCGCATTTGCTAATCGCAAAGTAACATTTCTTGCAAGGAAATTCATTTTATGACACTAATCTTGCTACAAATTACTTATAATAAATTGCGTGCAAAACCCGGCAAAACGGAGTCGTACCGAGCAGTACTATAGATGAGTTAGGACATTGCTCACGGGATGATCGCGCTTTGTGCTGCCCTCGGTGGAGAATGCGGCCGACTCGTGCACTTGCCATTTTTTACCACTCAATGGCAGCGCAATTCATTTCATTGAATTCTCGAGAATTTAAGAACACTACTTGTTACATAAACTATGAAGTTATCTACCAATTCGAAAATTCTTTTGGCCGAGCTTTACGGCCGATATTTTATTAGCGTTACAATGACGAGCGATGAAGTGCGAATGAAGATTTTTATTGGCTACAAAGGAACAACGGAATGGGAGAACTTCTGCTATACGTCTTTTGCAGCCAATCAGAACCTCTTATTCACGCTTCGTAGCTCCATCGCTTGTTACTGTAGCGCTAATGAAATATCGGCCTTATCCCTTCGAGGTGCATGAATTCTGCCGGTGTATACTAAAGCTTTGTTTACATATATATATTTCCACTTGTTGAACCGAAGTTGTTAATTGAATATTTCTAATTGTACGAAAGTTAATTTTTAGATTTTAAAGTTAACTAAATGGATCTACACGCGTTTTGCCGATCGCTACCAAAGATAGTAAGTACTATTATTCTGCAGTAGATAAAATTTGGATAATTGTTTATGTTTATGGTTTTATTTCATAACTTCATTTACTGATGTACCCTGTTTGCAGGAACTTCATGCTCATTTGAATGGATCTGTTAGTTCTTGCACTCTTAAGAAATTACGCAAATTGCAATTTTCTGGGGCAGAATTTAATCAAGATATCGAAAATGACAAAGATCCATTGTCACTTGAAGAGTATGTACAGAAAAAAGCAAAATATATTTATGGGTATTCCGTGGAAAGTTATTAATAAATTTTAAATATGGTGTATATATTTTTTTCCATTGGGCATAATCCCATTGATCGTAATTTTTGAATCTGTATGTAAATTTTCTGAAAAATATCTGGTTGGTTTATTTATTTCTCTATATTCGATTTACATATGGTAGTTGAGAGTAAGGAGAACAAGTTGAAAAATTCCTGCGTAGATGATATATCGTTTTCATAATTTAAATACATGTTTTTCTTTGATGCATCTGTGTAATATGGAATTCATTTTTAATCAAATCTAGGTTTTTTGAGAGTATAGATATCGTTCATCAATTGACAAATACTCCAAACGCTATATTTAAAGTATCATGTGATGTTATTAAGGAATTCTGGGAAGATAATGTTATTTACTTGGAATTAAGGAGTACACCACGAGAAGTTGAAGGAAGTATGACAAAGAAGGAATATATATTGGCTATAATAAGAGCCATTGAGTTAAGCATATCTTCTTAATCTTCTTTAGAAATTGGCACTATTAACAGTCCACTGTACAATTTAAAAAATTTTAATAGTCGATCAACTAGTAGATTTAATCTTACTGCTATTAGTTTAATAGATGCAACTGTCCTTTTTATATGCAAATATGATATTTATATCTCAGGCTTCTTTCTTAGGATGTGTAAAATAGAATGTCCTAACATTCTTGTTAAACTTTTAATATCAGTCAATCGTAAACATGGTTATGACGCTGCAAAGGAAAACATTGAACTTGCTATATCTATGCACAAAGAATACCTTGATATAGTCGGTATCGATCTAAGTGGTGATCCAACACAAGGAGATGTATTTATAGAATTATTGGATAAATGTCGTAAAGTTGGTCTGAAAATTTCAGCTCATTGTGCAGAGGTGAATATTTACTTAATGTATTATTTTTGGAACAAAGTACATATATCATTTCATCTTTATCAGGTTCCTAATGAGATAGAGGTAATGGACATTATAAACTTTAAACCAGATAGATTAGGCCATTGCACATGTGTCCATCCGAATTTAGGAGGATCACAGTTGTTATTTGACATGCTTCTTCGATCAAAAATTCCAGTAGGTAAGATATATCACTGGAATATTGCAGGGGATAAATAATTAGATTATACCCACAATATTTTATAACGTATTAATTCGAATTACTATCCTTACATAGAATTGTGCCTGACATCTAACGTAAAATGTAAAACTGTACCTTCTTATGAATCTCATCATTTTAAATACTTATATGAAAATGGACATCCGTTATGTATATCTGTAAGTATATATTTTATCCGGAAATATCGAAACTTTTATGACAAAGTGGAAATCCTACATTTTATTAATGTTGATTTTCATTTTTCATAGACCGATGATAAAGGTGTGTTTAATACCTCATTATCTGAAGAATTTAGACTGGTTAGTCAACACTTTGGATTAAAAAAAGAAGATTTAAATGACATTTCAAAGGCGTCCGTTCAATTCGCTTTTGTCACTGAAGAGGAAAAGGCCAAGTTAACGGCTGTAATTAATAACTTTTGTTGAAGTCATGTCATTTTAGCAATTGCAATCTCGATAAACAAGTACGAAACGTTTCGCTCGAACCGTGATCTACTGTTGAGTAGAAAGTTAAAGCAGTATACTATTGCAACGTTTATGGATCAATAAATCACTGCCTGATTTCGTAATATTTCTTGATTTTCATTAATCATTTTGTTCATTTCAAGAGAATAAGTGGTAAGTCTGTATATAATTCACAGAACAGAGTCGTAAATTACCGACACTCTTTGAATAATCAGAAAACTTCTGAGCAGAATGCTATGACTTCTCTACAACACATTGGCATTTTCTTTTGACAAGGTTATAGTCATCGAATTTCCTAGCAAAACATTTTAACACTTTGAGTGCCGCAGCTCGCTACAACGAAGGTGTTAAAATACGTATAAAAGTAATGTCGATTTTATTCATAATCGTGGAGCACGTTTACATAGATTTACAGATAGTAACTACGCAGCTACCTAAGGACACTACAATAATTAAATGTCATCGGTGTTCTGTGTCTTCTTTAATACTAATATATGTATATATGTATGTATGTATGTATATATATATACAACATTTATAATAATAATAATAATAGTAATAATAATATATCTGCATACGTGATGCGATTCTCGTTTACTTCCGTAAATAAAATAAAATTGATCAACCCTAATGCTGCATGTACCATTTCGAAGTGGTCAGGATCGTCTTTGAGCCACTCGTCCGATCACAATTAGTCAAGTATGATATAAAAGGGCGTGCATATATCGCAACTAATTAAAACGCATCCTTGCGACCTCTTTTCCACGTAATCATTCGCACGCCGACTTATTTGCCCGGGCGTTTTGCATACAATATCCTAAACACAGATTCCGATAGCGAATTGCCGCGACGGAGCAACATTTACGAATCACAAAATTTACAAAGCTCCGCCATCCATTCGTCAGTGATTGCGCGAACGGCGATCGCTCGTGAGAAGCGGTCGTCCCCAGGTTTTCACATTATTCTTCCCAATTCGTGAATAGTGGAAACCACTTGAAGGTCTCGCGCGTAAGAAAAAAAAAAAGAGAAAAAAAAGGAATCTCGAAAGATAACATCTCGCGCTCGCCCAAAAGTCCGCATATCGCGCGAAGGGCCAAAAACTCGGTAGGACGTAATTTTGATTATACAATATCGTTTGGTTTTGCGGCGCAACGAATCAAAGCGGCGTCGTCCGTACTCGCGCGATGGCCGCGAAACATCAGTAACCATGATGATGACGACAATATGTATACATATATACTCGTATTTATAATTGTATTTATATTTATATATATATATGTATAATATATAAAGTTAATCGATAGTAATAATCGTCACAGTAATAATTAACTGCTAGAGTACTATTCATCCTATGTAACAGTCTTTTTGGCTAATCTTCAAACTATGAACAATAAAACACTTTTTTTTTCTTTCTTTTCCCCTCCGCGCCTCGATAATATAAAATCATAAAGTCGAATCCGTTAGCCGTCTCTCTCGCGGCCGCCATTTTGGCTCGATCGTCGGGCGTCCCTCGAGGATCGGCTCTCTTTTCCGGGACGCTACCCTAGTATCTCACCTCTCGCTACATAGGTATCCTATCGACTATGACTAAAACAGATGCTTTACTCTTCTTATATAGCGATTATTGCATACATCCTTGGACGTAGGCGTTTTGTATGATCGTGTCTCGCGCGTACCGAGGTACCTAACCTTACTTCTCTAAGTGCGCCTGACGATTTCGCGTCGCGTGGCTAGGACCCAAGCGGTCTCTTGCGGGTTCCTTCGGGGCTGCTTCGAGGGTTCGGATGCGACCGATTGCCGCGTCTTCGCTCTTCTCGACTCGAAATTGCGCGCGGTCGAGGGGCGAGACCCAGAGTGTAGAAAAGAGTAGCGTATATTTGCGACAGAAGTGAGGAGATTAGCTCGTACGCCGTTGGCGCGATTAAAATTAAGGGCTGCGCTATACGTATCCGGTTTACGCGTGGTCGGCCATTTTGCGTGCCGGGGGGGACGCTCGGTCCTAAACTCCGCGAAATTCCGAGGAGAAACGCCCGTGGGGCTTCGTCGAGGGGGTTGGAACGTTCTTCAAACGGGGGGACCCGAAGGAGGACCTCGGAGAGGAACTTCCACGAGGACGAGGCCTTTGGTCCTTCCACGGAGACTCCTCGGCCGGGGGTGTTTCGTCCTCCCACGGGCGTTTCTCGCTCGCTATGTACAAACTTATCAACGATGCGAAGAGGAATGCCTTACTTTTATTCGTCTCGCGCTATCCGGAGATCGCGATCGTAACTTTAGCGGATGAAAGGCCAGTCGGCAGAAGCGGCCGTTCCGGAAGGGACCGGCCGGTTCGCCCTGGCCTTTATTGCGAGGGCAATTTGTGCCGTTTTGCCCGTCAGTCACTGATCCGATTAATGTAAGGGCATGCACGCGGGAACGCGCGTTTAATATCCTACGTTAAAATTAGGGGGCCCACCCTCGCACGTTCTATAACGAGAAACTGCGGAGGTTTTCGTTCCGCAGCGTACCTAGGAATCGAAGGAAATAAATAAGTTAAGACATTTTGATTTAGCGATAGAACGATAAAAAAGAATGAGAACTGTCGACTGATACTTGACGGAAGAATATATTCCTGACGCGTACTAATACTATCCGGCCTCTGAACTTTCGGTCAAGGTGCTTCCGCCCAAAGACGTCCTTATACCACTTCGCTCCATCGGGATGCAATCGCCGCTACAGTTTTTCGTGAGAAATCTCGATTACTCGTTAGATGATAGAAATTTAGGTAACTGCGAAAATCAATTTCTCCCTTGAAGCCGCCAAGCGAGGAATGAAAGACAAGAGAACGGGTCCGAAATAAAAATGAGTCTCTTTCCCTCTACCGCTAAGCGGACTTCCCGATAAGATAATGGAACCGATGACCGATGTTCCATCCAAATGTCAGATTTTGCAAAAGCAAAATGCTCCACGGATTGAAAACGCATAGATTGTTATATATATAATCGACAATTACTTTGGCAGTGATCGGACATCATCTTCGGAGGATATTATATTTCGAAGGAACTTAAATATACGGAAGCTTCTCGATCGAAAGCCAAACAAGGCGTACAGATCTACTTAAAAAGAAACATCTGTTTTTCATTGCACACAAATCATACATACTTTGCTAATCATACGATTACGATACCATTCGATCCGAAACGGAGAAGCCTACTTTGTTAAGAATTCGCTCGACATTACATAGAATTTGCATCGTGGAAATTGTTGTTAGTATATGGAACAGTTCCCACGGTTGTTCCGTACAGGTGGATGAAAGAGTTTGTGTCAGAAGTCGTTAGAAAAAAAAAAAAAATACACAAAAGCTTCTAATAAGTCTGCTTAACTTGATCCGTCGAAATTGGCGCAACTGCACTTCAGACAAAATAAATTGGCAGCTTCGTTTTGCTAGCGCGTGCAAAGATCATTTTCTCGGGGTTTTGTCATGCAAATTTCGTCGAATCGACTTTTGCGTTTCCTAGAGGTCCTGTTAAAAATTCGGTTGTACTTTGTTCCTTATATTTATTTGTTTCGTGGATCTTTTCTCGGGTCGCGGTTTCACAGAACTGATTATGTATAGTTGATCGTTGCGTTTGAGTACTTTTTAGTATAAATGCAATAAGACACTTCCCTATACTTAGTTGTAGTCAAACCCGTACACGCGTGTCTGTGGAGCCTTGTCAATGAAACACTTTGCAGAAACTTTGTAACGGAGGTAGCGTGTTACTTCGTAATGTCCTCGTTTTACGGTTTTCTATTACTGATCGATTCTGGAGAAAGAAAATATATCCGCAGTTTCTATCGCATAATTAATTGTACATGGCCGAAAGCTGGTAAGACAGGTATAAACGAAATCACTTATTCTTTTTTTTTTTACCATCCACGGTATGTCACAATATGTACTGGTCAAAGATATAATAAAAGGAATACCTAACTTTTTGAAAATTCTCAAAAATAAAACTACTTTAAAACTGCATACAGCGGCCGAGTGAGTGCGATAGATCTTTTGTCCGGGTAAAGACAACGTAAATAATAATCAATGTTTGTTTACCACCTGGTTCAATAAAAAAGAAAAGCGGCATTACAAATGATATCATTTCGGCAATCAAGCACTTAAACGTAACACTTGCAATATTTAGACCGGAGCAATTGAAATTAAAGGAACACTGAGTCGATGGTGTAAACTGTATTACAGGAAAGTAAGAAATGCCCTGTATACAATAATAAAAAGCGTTGTTAAACATGATATGAGTACAAAGCAGCGGTACATGAGCTGATCGATATTTCCATGACTGTACAGGTCTTGAAATGTTGAATAAAAACGATTAAATTGGATAGTGATGATTTCATGTTTTTTCCGTTAAACATGTCATAGGTCGATTGGAGTCGCTCCAATCTCCGTCCGCAGATGATGTCACATCGATGAGACGTCTGATTAATAAAAATCAGGAGAAAACATAAAGATCACTGTACTACTCGCTATACCGTATAATAAAAAATTCCAGGATGGATACTTAGATTCCGAAAAGTAAAACGTAGACTCGGACAAGGAAACCTCGTTATGCCCCGACTGCAACATTTCGTGCGTGTCTTTCAAGAAATTGAGATCAAACGTTAATAAATGCGCAACCCGAAGTGCGCATCACTAACTGAAAGGAATCATCGAGTGCCTCTAAAACTGCCTTCGAATGGAATATATAAAACTAACGTTGATGCCCTACTCCAGTGATTTCCTTGCGGTTTGCTGCACGGCGAGTAGCGTTAAAACACGTAAAAGAATTACATTTTCAAAGAGCGGAAACTGTCTTGCTTGGGATACGTCGCATTCGCTGGATCGCAATTTTCGAGTCGATGCGTTTCGGAGTTAAGGGATGAACTCTTTCACTCGCCGCACTCGTAGGCTGCTCCAATCGGAACGGGCTCTCGTTACAGAAGGATGCTAAGATCAAATTAAATACCGAAACGTTGAATTAATCGAAGTAGGAGCACCCCGTTTCGGTACGCTCACGACACGATACCGCGCGCTGTTTTCGTACTGTTGGTCGTCGTGGATGTTGCGCTCCTGCTGTTGTCCGTCTGGGCGAACAGGACACCCTCGTACATGACTCCGTTTAACTCCATACTGACCACTAAGGAATTGTCTCCGTTACGGCCGTCTCCTGTGAAATAAAAGAAAAATAATCAATTTTAGTCCCATAACGATTGACCGGTAAAGGTGTAATTCCGAAATTCAACCAGGTCTAACGATTGGCCCGTAAAAGTGCCCACTAAAAATCGTATTGACGTTGATAACCAATCGGGAAAATATTTATCTGAAACTTTCTGCAGAAACGAGACGTCAATCTCTCGTAAAGATCTTCTCGAGTTAGAAAACACGCAGATTCTTCCTTCGCCTCCTCGAGTGGCATTGAAACGTGTACAACAATTACTTAATTTTTTATATCACGGCAACGGAGAGAAGACACTTCCCATCTGGTTTCACAGCCCAAGTGATTACGATCTCGTTTTCAGAAAAAGTTGGACGGGAAATGACACTCCATCGATCTTGGATTTCTATGCATCCGTTCCAGATGTTCGCATTGAACTTTCTACTCCGCAGAGTAGGTACAGATACCGGTGAAGTGACTTTGTTTTGGTGACGATACTTCCTAGGTAATTGGTTATCAACTTACGAATTTCAACTGTAATTTACGAAAGTAGCCAGGAATACGTGTTAATGTTTATTCGAGGGAGCTAATACTCGTGTTATTATTTACTCGGCAAAGAAGAACGAACCTCTGTTGGAGATTTTGATGTGTGTACCAGGGAGAGCTCCGAACTTCTTCTCCGTGGGGCTTTCGTCGTCGGAAAGCGACCTTTTGGCAGCAGGTGGAATCGGCGTGCCGGAAAGCTCCTGATCCCTCTTCTGGTGTGCACTTCCGCCGGAGGAAGGTGGGCTTTGCCTGGCGGGAGAGGAGGACATTGGCGAAGACCTGAATACCGATCGAGAACGTGACGTTCAACGACTTTTCTTACATAATCGAGCTGATAAGCGGAGATTAGTCCGCGCATTTGGGACCCAAGGATAACGCCCGATTGCATCCGGATCGCGAGACCAGACTCCGCGTTTTCTGGGAATAACGCGAGCGAGCAACTTTACACCCGAGACGCCGGCAGCCAATTTGCCTTTCAGTCCTGCCATGAATTTCACCCTAACTACCAAATGCCGTTTCAACGAGGGAATACCTGACTGTGATTATTTCCGCAGATTTGTCGGAGGAAACAAACAACGGTCGGTTTTATTGCCTCCGTCGCGTTTCAAAGGCGGCTCGCGGTCCGGCTTAAAGGGTTTCACCACTTTGACGCACCCAAAAATTTTGTTGAAGAATTAAAACGTTTTCATCCAAATTAAAGTACAGTAAGGTATTATACTACTATTAAATTTGCTCACTGCAAAAATTGGTGATCGTGCGGTGGGCACGATAACTCAGTCCAGGTGTAAACGCGTTTTTCTTAAAACTGCATTATAAAAATCGGTGGGCACTCTAACTCCGCCAATTTTTACTCAATCGTCTTGATTCTTTTTTTATTTTATTCGTGATATGTTTATCTAGCGAAATACGTATGGTTTTTCCAATGTATTGATATTCGCAGTTTTTATTCAACATTAATTAACGAAATTTAGGGCAAAATACGTATCTTTCCTTTCGAATTGATGCCATTTTGTGCAAAATGCATATTTTTGAAAACGGCTACGTATTTCGCTAGCTTTTGGGCTACAGATACTAATTCTTTTTCGTTTATTGTTCTAACTTAAACCTGGACTGAGTTATCGTGCCCACCGCACGATCATCGATTTTCGCAGCCCTCCGGTAAATCGCCTTTCAAGCCGCCATTTTTGTAAATAAAAAGATACAAAAAAAGCATGTTTTTCTTTAATAGTAGTACAATTCCTTACTATACTTTAATTGAGATAAAAACGTTTTAATTCTTAAAAAAAAATTCTTGGAAAATCGTAATTTTTGGGTGGGTCAAAGTGGTGTAACCCCTTAACAGAGCTCTCGTCTTTTCGAATACGTTTGGACGATGGAAAGGTCGTCCTTAACACATTCGCGACCGCTGACGTGAATTCACGTTTTTTCGAGTTCTATTCCGTATTGCCGCTGACGTGAATCACGTCTATGACGATACACGATACAAGTTTGCGGCAACCAGTTTCAGAATTTCATTATTTTCGCCGGTACTTGGTATTTGAAACGGAAAACATTTCCCGGTCGCGATTGTGTTAAGAAATCAAACGAGAAAACGATTCCCGGCAATTGCGCCGAGAATACGATCGACGTCTAAGTGCCCACGTTTTCTATTAATGCAAACGAAACGATGTTGAACGTACTGAAAATGGGCTTCGCAAAGTACCTCGGTCGATCGATCGATGAGAAGTCCTAGAGAAATTCTAATCGAAAATGTGACTAAAATTTTCATTCGAGGGTTCGATGGGAGGCCCAAATCCCACTAAATGCGCCGGGCGTCTCACGGAGCGCGGCGCGTCAACGCGTCGAGGATAAACAACCACCCAGAATTGTCCTTAATCACTTCCGCCGCAGTTCTGATAATTTTCCATCTTTGAATCATTGGCGCGCCGCGCTCTGTGTGACATTCGTTGCGTTCGGGAAGACTTCACCTCGAGACTCGTGCTCGGGAGGTATTTCAATGTCGCGTCTCGAAGTCATCCTGGGTCGGAGTGAACCATCGATATGTAGTAGTGGACTATCTATCGTTACATTTCATTTCAGAATATAGAGCAAGATCAGGGAAAGGCTCTCTTACTCACAAGGAAGGTAGCCCAGGTCGATCTCTCCGATTTGATTTCTTTTATAATATGTTATAGTAGATTAAGAACTAAGCGACACGTATGTTTTTTTATCTGCCATTAAACACTTTACGGGGGTGAAACTGCCATCCAAAGTAAGGCC
Source organism: Orussus abietinus (assembly GCF_000612105.2). Lineage (NCBI taxonomy): Eukaryota > Metazoa > Arthropoda > Insecta > Hymenoptera > Orussidae > Orussus > Orussus abietinus. The sequence goes on along the minus strand of NW_019394291.1, from coordinate 222,776 downwards.
TGTGAGGGGTGGCTTCACCCCTTAATTCTTTTTTTTTTTTCAATTGAGAAAATTATATTTTTCATTTCTCGTTATGAGAAAGCTTTTCCAGGTGGATTGGTTAAAAAATATTATGTTCTTATGGGTGAAACTGCCAAATCGCCCCTTGACATGCTTTACTTTGGATGGTGGTTTCACCCCCTTGAAGTGTTTAATGGCAGGTAAAAAAAAAATACGTGTCTCTTAGTTTTTAGTCTACTATACCATATTATAAAAGAAATCAAATCGGAGAGATCGACCTGGGATACCTTCCTTGTCAGTAGCGTACAGACATTTTGGAGGGGGACAGGGATCCTACAGTAATCTCTGTCTCTCTGAAAATCTCGATTTACTTCCAAGGGTCAAAACAGTGAACGTAGTCAGTCCAGTACTGTATGTCGGTGGAAAGAACCAAAATCGAAAAAGCGGGAGGAAAAATAAGGATAGACTCACCTGAGTCCCAAGTCCAGTGCCTCCCTCTGTGGCTCGGGGCTGGAAGCCGGTGGCAAGGGCGAGTGCGAGGCCTGCGGGGACAGCGGGGGCTGGTGGCCCACCCCGGGGTAGAGGGTATTGTTGTTGTACATATTCCAGAGGGTTAGCCGGGACACGTCGAGGGCGCTGAAAGCGCTATCCCTGGGAGGTGTCGAGGACGGCGGCGAGGAGCTCCCCTGGCGGTGGATCATCGGGGGTGGCGTGCCCGCCCCGGCGCTCCTCAGCTCCTTGTTCAGCAACTTCACGTACTCCACCATACGAGCCTCGAATTCTGCGGGGGCCATGCCGGGAATGGGACCTGGATGATAAATCGCATCGATTAAAAATAGACTTTATCTTCAGTTTTCTTTTCCATTAATTTCATGGTTCAAGTACGCCACCAAAAATGACGCGCGCGGCGTCCCTAGCAACGGGTAGAGTTCGATAATTCTCAGTAATATAAAATTGGAGAAGGTAACTGTGAAAGATCCCGTAAGTTACCGAGAATGTCGAGAATGTATGAGAACGTTGATTTATTTTATTTATGCATCAGGTTTTGTCGTTTAAATAACATTTCCTTTCGATGCACTTCAAAGTTCAAGCTAAAGAGTAGTAAATACCGTTAGAAAATATTGATTATAGGGTTCTTATTTCCTTCCAGCTAAAAATATTCACGTATGTACAAATTCACGGGATATCCCATGCGATTTATTGCAAGACGAGTTGATATTTCATGTTTTCGGCGATGCCGTGCGACGAAGCGAATCAGGGAGGTTCTGATTGGCTACAGAGAACGTACAACGGAAATTCCCCCCTCTCGGATGTTTCTCTATAGCTAATCGGAACCTTCCGTTCACTCTGTTGTAAAACTTTGAATTCTCATCATTTCTCGATATAAAGAGCTTTGAAGAAATTACCGACAAGTTACCGAGAATTTCTCATCGTTCCTGACGTAACGCACCGAGTTTAGAACTATAAGTTCGGTAACGAGCTACCCCACGCTGGGCGCCGAAGTCTCACAGATCGCGTCGGCAATAACTAATCAGGACTGTGTTTAACTCCATGCGTCTTTACGCAGTCTCGATCGGTTGTCGCACCGAGTTGACGCACCGCGCTCCGTGTGACGTCCGACGCGCTCGGCGGAACAGCCCCAAGACGCGGAGCGATCTCTCGGCGAGGGTGGCGCGAGTAAAGAGGAAGAGTCGGTGGACGTTAAATTAAGAGGGTATTACCGTCTAGAAACTTGTTTTTTGAGTAATTTTTAGGAATTAATTTTACGCAAACTATCAAACCTACAGTGCCGGGGTTTTTGACGCATATTAAGACATGTCTCAACTAGCAACACAAATTTTTATGAAATTCTTTATTGAAATCTATACAAGTTATGTGCTGATATGCAGGTCGTTGCGTGAGACGCTCGTCCAATCGGGCACACGGGTTGCGGCGATTCTTAGCGCCTGAAACAGAAGAACAAAATTTTTTTTTAAATCTATATGAATGTAGTTATCGTCTGAACTAGAACTAAGTAGGAAATTTTTTACCGGAATCGCAGCTGTTTGAAAATTAAGGTTTCATTTGCCCGGAAAATTGTCAACTAAAACATGAAAGCGGGGCTAAAATACTCAAGCTATAGGTATCATTCTAGTTCAGACTATAGGTGAAGGTTCCGTCGAAATGCGTGCAGAACCCGAAGTCAATCGGCCCAACAGTTTTTGAGAAAAACGTGTGCCCGACTTGAAAAATGTCGTTTCGAGAAAAACGCGTTTAAAGTTTGCCATACATTTAGCACCGATACGGCTGAACGTACTGTGGATAACAACTGATTTGAGTAACTTACCCTTAATTAATCAGCTATACCGGACCATACCAACCATCTTCCTCAGCTTCAAAAAAAGAATATTGAGCCGCACAATGGACACAACGGTCTAGGTACAATGGTCCAGGGGATGACTACCTGCCGCGCCCCAACAAACCGCAGCTTTTAAGCCTCTGTCACTATGGGAGTTCTACGAATTTCAAATTAATATTTTCGAGACACATTCTCAGTACCCCGAAACTATAAGAAAATACAAAAAGACAAAATCGAATTTTTGAAGTTTCTAGACGATAATACCCCCTTAACGCGACGCCGCTCGTCGTTGATTGGCGTCGGTCCGTCAGCCTCGTCGAAGAAGAGGAGGGTAATGGGGCCGAGGGCGAGGGCGAGAGCCCGTTTATTTGACCGAGGGCCTCGAGTTCGCCGCTCGATTCGACGCACGGACAAATGGCTTACGGAAAACGCGGGGAAATTAGTCATCGGCAGCGCGCGTCTCCCATTAGCGAACCTTTTCCCAGCATCGGTCAACGCGAGCGTTCTCATTTTTTTCCGGCCGCCATCTTGATCGAGGCGCGCGCCCCGGAGTCTCGTTAAGGTGGTACGTCTCGGATCGCGATCCGGTGCACGTAGCTCGCGGAAACGTTACATATTCTCGGCGGAGGATTGCGTTAACGCGCGACACGAGCTCGAATGTGGCTTCGCTCCAACAAAATCACGGCAATGTATCCACAAAGGCCCCGAAACGACGTGCGTCGCCGGCTCGGCGTATATCCGTTACCGTGCGCCATCTTTGACGCGTCGACCACCGCCCCGGATAATCGGAGCGTTTCGACCCGTTTCTTTGGGAAAAGCAGTAGAAAACCGGGAAAAAAGCGCATCCGCGGAGGGCGCCGTCCCGCGCCCCGGCGACTCGACGGTGAAAATTGAAAAAGGGACGCCAGGGCGAGGGTGGAAAAAGGGGCCGGAGAACGAAGCCCGAAGGACGCCGGTCGGAGCGGGCTGGAGCGAGAGGGAGGAATAGGAATGCTCGTTAGCGAGAGTCATCCGTTAACGCCTGTCTCCCGGGGGATCGTACAATCAATTACGCCTCCTTCGCGAGCATCATCATCTCCGGGGAGGCCCCGAGTCCTAACTACCGATTTAAAATAAACCCTCGCGCTCCTCGCCCATCCGGCCGCGTATCGCGTATCGCGCGGCCGGATGAGCTGCGCAGGGGAAGGGGACCTCAGGGACCGGAGATATTATTACGATCCTCGCACAAAGCATCTTCGGCGGACAAACGAGACGAGCTCATTTCCTGATATTACTTCATCTTAAACGACGTCGCTACAAGTGGACACTCTCAGAGGAGCTCCGGGAAGAATAAAACCACCGCGATATAAACCGTGCAGAAATGTTTCGCTTCGCGTTTGACGTACGGTAATAATTGATCCAAGTATCGATTCTTCGGTGACAAGTTTGGCTTGAGATGCAATAAGCCCTGCGGAAATGATTCGTTTCGCGTTTGATCTGCGAAAGTAATTGAATCAGGAATCGTTTCGTCGGTGGCGAATTTAGCACGCTTTTAGTCAAGTTGAAGTTCTCTTTCGATTGTTAGATTAGGTGTATCGTACCTTGCAGAAATGTTCGCGTTGAACCCACAAAAATATTGAAACCTAGTATCGTTTCGGTTGGGACAAGTTTACCGGAAATTCTACTCGTAGTTGCGATATTCTTTTCTAACAACAAATTATATATAGCTCATTCGTTCGAGCAGGGACGACAGTATGTTTTTTTAGCCATTGCCCCAACTTAATTTGCTAATTTGGCAAGCATTTTTTCTAGAGTAAACTCTCCAATACCCCGAGAAAAAAATGTCATTGAACCAAAGAAATATTTTGTTAAGGGGGTATTATCGTCCAGAAACTTCAAAAATTCGATTCTTCTTTGCATTTTCTTATAGTTTCGGGTTCTGAGAATGTGTCTCGAAAATGTTAACTTGAAATTCGTAGAACTCCCATTGTTACAGAGGCTTAAAGGCTGCGGTGCGTTGGGGCGCGGCAGGGAGTCATACCCTCGATCGTTGTACCTAGACCGTTGTGTCCATTATGCGGCTCAATATTCTTTTTTTGAAGCTGAGGAAGGTGGTTGGTATGGTCCGGTATAGCTGACTAATTAAGGGTAAATTACTCAAATCAGTTGTTATCCACAGTACGTTCAGCCGTATCGGTGCTAAATGTATGGCAAACTTTAAACGCGTTTTTCTCGAAACGACATTTTTCAAGTCGGGCACACGTTTTTCTCAAAAACTGTTGGGCCGATTGACTTCGGGTTTTGCACACATTTCGACGGAACCTTCACCTGTAGTCTGAACTAGAATGATACCGATAGCTTGAGTATTTTAGCCCCGCTCACATGTTTTAGTTAACAATTTTTCAGGAAAATGAAACCTTAATTTTCAAACCGCTGCGATTCCGATGAAAAATGTCGTACTTACTTAGTTCTAGTTCAAACGATAACTACATTCATATAGATTTAAAAAAAAATTTTGTTCTTCCGTTTCGGACGACCAGAATCGCCGCAACCCGTGTGCCCGATTGGACGAGCGTCTCACGCAACGACCTGCATATCAGCGCATAACTTGTATAGATTTCAATAAAGAATTTCATAATAATTTGTGTTGCTAGTTGAGACATGTCTTAATATGCGTCAAAAACCCGGGCACTGTAGGTTTGATAGTTTTCGCAAAATTAATTCCTAAAAATTACTTAAAAACAAGCTTCTAGACGGTAATACCCCCTTAAAATATTTCTTTGGCACCACTCAAAGAAGTACTTCTTCGGTACAATCAATTCGTTTTTCAGTACATCTAAGTTCGAAATGACTGCGAACATTTTCGCAAACATCTTTTTTTTTTCCGCGTCAATGTTACAGATTCCGGATTTAATGTACGATGGAGATGTAGTCATTCAGCGAATGGCATAGGTGCAAGTTGTACGTTCTCTTGCTCGCTAGGCGGCGCCACTTGTCTTTGCTCGCTCGTTCCCGAAGACTCGGACAGAGGGACTCACCGGCGTTGGGTGGCTGGCCCAGCGGGCCCTGGGGGTGCTGTGGGTGCTGAGGGTGGTGCGGGTGGTGCGGATGGTGCGACAGTGGCGTGTGCGCGGCGCTCCCGTTGACCAGAGCTTGGGGCCCGTGATGCTGACCACCGGCAGCAACGGCCGTCACCAGGGAGAGGGGTGACATCTGCGCGTGCAGCGCCAGGGAGCTCGGGGTGTGCGAGCTCCTCTGGACGAGGGCGTCCCCCGCGGAGGCGCCGCCCGCGTACGCGCCGTAGCTGCTCCGTCGGCCCTCCCGCCGGTTGCCGTCGATCGCCGCCTGGAGTTCCGCCGGCGTGGACAGCCTCCTCTTCTCGCACTCGTATGGGTAGAGATACTTCATATACCTGGACACACAAAACCACGCTGTTATCATCTCGATCCGGAACACTCGAACGTAAACTCGATGTGCACGAAAAACACGCTGACCTTAACACTATTTCTACCAAAGGTGTCAAAAGACGCCTTTTAAAATTTTAACTTGAAATTATTTTCAAAGTTTAATAATTTTTTCTCAATTAATGTTTTGAATTTTCGTATAATAATTGTTAAATTTATTTAGCGGTATCATTTTCCTCCAGCTCAACAAAACCTTTTGGTCGAAATAGGTATACACAAAATCGTGGTAGAAATAGTGTTAAGGTGAAGTGAAACCCCCTTCAAATCAGTTGATTCGAATACAACGCTTTCATTTAGGGGCATTGGACCAAACTGTCCGAAACTTTGACACATGACTCGTGATCACCTATGCATTGTCCTGACACATTCAAAATTTGGAATTTTGGAAAAGATTTTTTAACTTAGCCCAGACCAGAGCCAAAATGGCGTCGAGTTATTATATGTCGATCGATATACAGTTATTGAAGGCTCTGATATGAGAAACGAAAGGGTCAGGACAATTTGACGACAATTTAGAACACTCTGGTAATCGATAAACTCGCATTTGTACGGGATGAAGGCAAGAAAAGTGTTTTGTGCGCTTCTATGCTAAAACGATGGGAATACGAGGCCTCGGAGTGAAAATTTGATTGACCTGGAAATCGCAGATGGCGCAGAGGCTCCCTCTGCAGTCAATTAGGGCTCCAGAAAGCATGAATCCAGAGGATTTCTGGAGTTTAACTTCGATTTTTTTATAATTATTGTACGAAAACGACAGGTAGAGTATGCCATTCGGTACAATACCCAATATAATTCGACACAGCTATCAATGTAAAAACGAACGTCGGCAACGTATGTATTTAAAAAAGTCTTTATCCACGTCGATCAAGTTCCTCGACGTGTTTCACTTCACATTAAGGAGATACGAAAATGGCATCCGAGGGATCAATCGTTCATGAAACTTTTCTTCGAACTGGGTGCACCGAATCGTTTCAAGCTGTGCAATGTGAATATGGTGGAGGCGAGAAAGGGCCTGACCCCCATGAAATTTCATTTTTTTTCTAAACAAATGTTAAATATCTAGGAACAAATTAAAAGGAAATTGATATTTTGTGGGAGTCAGGAATTTCATCAAGACCTCTATATTCACGTAGTAAGTTTGAAAGGATTCGCTACACCCTGTTCGGAGAAAAGTTTCATGAACGAGACCTTTTCGGCATCACTTTCGCGTCGCCTTAAATTCATGTCTAATTGATACCTTTATCAACATCGGAATACCGTAACGCAATTTGTTTTGAGCTTTTTATTATACTCGTGATTCTTAACATCAAGTCGATTTCGGTACACGGTAAGTGTAATCGGTTTTACACCGTTGCGGCACATGAAATCTTGTACTTTTGCTTGCTTGATCCATGGAGTATTCACTGCTCCGATACATCCATTGTCATGAAAACGCCTAAGACAGGTACGAGGGTTGTTGCGTCTAAATCGATCCTATGTAATTTCCATTCGAAGGTATCTTGAAAAGTGGAATGGAAGAAGACAGACATCGTCGTCCTTCCATTCCTCGGTTTCGAAACGGACTGATTTGCTTCTCGCGTTGTCCTACACCGAGTGGTTCACTTTTACGAGTACATTCCAAGTAACGAAAAAGCTGCGAGGGAAATAATTAGAACGCGTTCGTCGACATCCGTAACGCGTACCGTTTTCGGTAAGTGGAAAGTCACGCAAAGCGGCTCGGCGGAAGGTGCTAATCGGTCCGATTAGAAACTCGTAGGTTAGGCGAGACATCCAGTCGTGCAGCCTGGAGTATTTCGGGCGCACTCACCGAGGTACCTGACCTCTTCGACAAGTAATTACGTTATAGAGCGCAAAACGCGAGTTTTCCCGGCGACGCGAGGTCGCGTGGACACTTTCCTTCGGGTCACAGCTGTTCGTCTCCTCGAAACGACCGGTCGCGAAAGGACGATCCTGAAATATTGCTTATTTCGTGCCGGGTGTCGATTCGAGCCGGACAAGTTGACTTCGGTTGCGTGCCGAATATACGCGAAGGATATTCCCCGCTCTTTCGAGACGTCGCCGAGACGAGGGCCCTTCGTCTTCCGAATGTCCTCCGCGTGGCAGCTTCGCGTTCCTAAGGGGATTCGAAATCGCGCCGAGCCCGTTACAACCGCGAGGTCGAAATGAGCGGTCTCCCCGAAATGACTGCGGGGAAAAGGATGATCCTTAAATATTGTTTATTTTGAGCTAGTATCAATTCGAGCCGAAAGGGCCAGGCCGTAGGTGCGCGCGGCCCGGCCGCAGCCTATAATTCGCGCGGGCATTCTTCGGTTTTTACGATTGTCTGGCCAGACTGCGAGCGAAACTAGCTTCGGACGCGAGCCCGTACTCGGCCTCCCATTCGTTCGATCCGAGTCGGTGTGCAGGCCCTCGTGTCTGTATCTTAGCGAGCACATATTCTATTATTTACGATACGGGGGGGGAAGGAGAGAGGGAGACGGAGACACGTCGATGCATAAATCTGCCGCGGTGATAATCAAATTCACGCTCGAACCGTTTATCGCTGGCCGGATATAAGTGCATTGGACACGTGAGAGCCTTTGCAGTCCTCGACCGTTAGAGACATTGAAAGAAGTCGAATCCAAAGAAAATGTGACTCTACTTTCTAGCCTGGACTATTCGGGACGTGGTCGTCAAAGGGAACGACGGTTTAGTGGAGGAACTTCTTTCCCGATGTCTGGGAGTCTGCCCTCTTACTTTCGCGAAAGGAAAAAGGATGTCGGAAACACGCTTAAGGTGTTCCGAAAGGATCGTCGTTCTATATTTATCGAAACATCCAAATATTTATGAAACTTTCCTTCAAATTGGGTGCACCGAATCATTTGAAACCTCACCGTGTGATTATAGGAGCGCTATGGAATATCGCGGTGCTCGTGAAATTTGATTTTTCAACAAAAAATATGTCCTTGGTTCCAGTTTGGGATAGATACTTTTTGTTTTTTTGTTTTTTTTTTATGAAATTTCATGAGCATCGCGTTCTTCCTTGGAGTCTTTGTAATTCCGTAATGAAGTTCCAAATGATTCGGTGCCCCTAGTTTGGAGATAAGTTTTATAAATATTTTCAGATATTCAAAACGAGCCTTTCATAATGCCTTAAGGCGTCGGTCGTCGAGCACTCGTCTCGCCGCTCGCCGAATACGCGACTCGTGGCCCCGGTAATTGCACGCGCCGAAAAAGATATTCGCACGCGAAGTGCAAATTCTCATATGCACGACCTGTCGAATGAGCATGTTTGAACAGCTCGGCAATTTCGACGCTTCTTTTCCGCAGGACTGTCATCGGTAAATGATAAATTCCGCGAGACTTCCCTGCGTTGCGGCGAATTCAATATGGCGGAAACGGCAATGGGTGGAGGCCGAGGGACATCGCGCGTAACCGAGCAAGGCGTTCTCCATTTTGGTTGCGCGCTTGCTGAACGCTAACTATGAGGTTTTATTTAATGACGGTGTATTACAGAAACCTCCCCTGAAACGTTCCGAGTTACCCTACAGGGGATGTGGCCTTGTTAAGGGCCGTTGAAGTGGGACCATTCCCTGACATCGCCTCGGGCGGTGAAAAATTGTATTCCATAACCAAGATGTTTATTACACCGCTACACATCGATCAGAAATCATCAACCATTTTCAGTTGGCAATGGACTCTGTTCTCTTCCACTTTATCGGCAGGGGGCGGCGTTAACATCCGGGGAAGAAGCGAAATCGTCGAGGGGTTATTCACTCACGTAATCGCACGTTTTAATGCCGGAAATCGCGTAATTAACTGGGAATCATTAGGAGCACTGTTGTAGAATGGAACGTACTGAAATTGCCCGAAGCCAGCGATAACGGTAAAACTCGTTAAGAATCATTTGAAATCAACGTCACCCCCTACCGAATTACGTTTTTTTTATCGCATAAACTCAATGGCAAAATCAGTTTTAGAAGTTTGTCTGGTTTCCGACTGAACAGCCCTTCGGAAACCGTTCATTGATCGACGTAGCAAATTTTAAAGGGACGTGAAAGTGGCAACTGGGGGGTCAATCAATCGTGAAACATTTTTCCTAACTCGATGTACCGAACCGTTTCAAACTTTACTACGGGAATATGGAGGCTATGAGGAAGGTCCCCACACCCGTGAAATTTCATTTCTTATACTACATTTTGAAAATGTCCAGACAAATTTTGTAAACATTAAAACTTCATGGGTGTCGGGACCTTCTTCATAGCCACTACATTCACGGTGTAAAGTTTGAAAGGATTCGGTACCCCCAGTTCGGAGGAAAGCTTCATAAACGAGACCCCTTTGACGAGACTTTGACATCACCTTAAGAATCGTTTGATCTCAAATTCGCCAAGGTGCAAGAAGAAAGGTGCATCTCGACGATGCTTCGCCGGCGTCGTTAGCGGATTCGGCCATTATTCCGACATCATCGGAGCGTCCTTTGGCGAAGAAGATGTCTGCCTCTTCTCTCGGGTGCCACCGCCGACGTCCGGCCGTCTCTCGAGAATCAATTATCGAGCTATTGCGCTCCTGAAAATTGCCGGCGAGGCCGCGTCCCTCTCTTTCTCTCTCTCTCTCCCTCTCTCGCGCCCTTTCTCCGGCCATCTCTTCCTGCCGGAAGGTTTCTCGGTCTACGACGAAGGTTCCGGTTTTTCGCGAAGCTTAGCGGCGTCGGCGGCGGCCCGCCGGCGAAGTGTGACGGTGGGTTTCGGTTGCCCGACAAAAAACTTGACGATCTACTTACTGAGTGCGCAGAGTGAACGCGGCGGACGTGATGCTCGACGGCAGGTGCAGACCTTTGATGATTTCCTGCCAGAGCTTCTTGTTGATAACATCTACCAGGCCGCCACGGGCTATCACCAAGTTGTACAGCTCGTAGAGATCCAGGACGGACTTCGCCATGATGGGCAATCGGTTGATGGGGGTTCCTGCGGAGAACACCAGAAAAGAAAGGAAACGATTAGCGGGCACTCCCTTGACCATCCACAAGGAGCCGCAATTTCCTCGAATCAAAAAATGCGGTAGAATTTCGCGCCAAATACATATATAAGCGCGGTAGGCGCGGAACGCTCACGTGGCTGTTATCTGCAAACTTGAGTCAGACTGGACAGTAAATATTGTTTCGCAAAATTTCTGCGTTGTCTTAACATTAACTTCAATCGGTTCATCGGGATCAGGGTGTTTTCTGCGATTATTAACCCATGAGCTATGTAGAACGTTGCAAAAGTGCAAAGTTGCGAAATTCCTGCGTTGTTTTAACGTTAACTGCAATCGGATCATCGAGATCGGGGTGTTTTCTGCGGTTATTAACCCATAAGCTATGTAGAACGTTGCAAAATTGCTGCGTTGTTTTAACGTTAACTGCAATCGGATCATCGAGATCGGGGTGTTTTCTGCGGTTATTAAGCCATGAGCTATGTAGAACGTTGCATTTAATACCGAGACCGGGAATAACTTCGAGACGAGCTCGAACCCTCCAACGTGCTCGAGGGCTCGCAATCTTCGAGCTCGGCGCTTCGATTTCGGGAATTGACTGACGGAATTGCTGGTTCCAGGTTAACCTTTAAATGCAAAGTAGGAAAGGGAGAAGGTTTAACTTCTCTCCTCCGTCGAGGCGTCGTTTGGAAACGTGAACGCTTCCAGCTCGGTATTAAGAGATCAATGAAAATCATCACGGAAGGGCTTGGTCTCGGGAATGAAAATCAAGACCAAGCCGCCCCCCAACGCCGACAATGTTGTTTCTACCGGTGATTTCTCCAGACCCGGCCGAGAGTTTCGAGTGCACGTTAAACATCTCTCGTGGCAGTTCCTGTTTGAATAGGACGAGTGAAAGTGTCCGAGCCATCATCGGTATCGTAGAAAATCCCATCGCGACAGGTTTCGTTCCCGACAAAGCGAGCATCGAGACCGAATTAAGCCGAGGCAGTTATAGAAAGACCCGCGATCAGTGTAACTCGACTCCATTGACTCCGCGGTGGTCCCCAATAGACAGTTCCTTGACAAAACTAGAAATACACCCCAGCAAAGTCCAGCGAGCGAAGAGACCTTCACAGATACCTCGCCCAATATCGGCCATTAGCGTAACGATAAGAATTGGCCGATCGAATCGCCGAACGTCGACGCCGTATTAAATTTCCTGCACTTCGACGTGTTCTTCCCGTTCCGCTTGTGAGATATCCGCGAGAGCCTTTCCTCTCCCTCGAAATGTAGGAAAAATTGGAAAGCAAATCACGGAAGACCCTCTAAATGGCATCGCCAAAGCGTCCGATGCGTCCTCGCGATTGGTCGGCTCGCGAATTCGCCGGTGGACGCGCCGCCTACCTACACGCGGGGCATCGCGTAAACCGTTGAATTTTACGAGTTGGCCAGGAGTTTCAAGTACAGGCGTTAACGAGAGAGTAATAACGAATTCGCGACTATCACGCGAGCGATGTGGTTTTACGAGGTTGCAAACGATTCCGGGGCCTCCTCTCTCGTCGGGCCGTCGAGAGAGCCGTCGAGAGAGCCGGTGGCCGCGCGGCCTCGCGTATCGCGGTATCGTTTATCCGCCATCGAGGGCGAAGGGCCCGGCCGCCATTCTTGCGAGGGCAATAACGCGTCGCGCCGGGGTAGGGGAACCGGCAATTTCGGGCTATCGAGCTTGGCCCCTCCGGCTTTATTATTGGCCCTGCAATTATCGTTGATATACGCGCCCGGCAACCAGTTTAATGCCTCTACGTTATAGGACGGAGGGATCGGTCTCGCTGGCAAAATGGCGGCCGAGCTCCGCCGCGCCACGCCGGGGTGACCTCGCGCGCGCGCGCACGCGACTCTCCGACGATGGCAGGCGTCGCGACGCTCCTGCTTTTTCGAGCGATCCTGGGTACCTAGGTATCGCGCGTGCCCGAAACGGCTACCGATCGGTGCTCTCCGCAGATTCCCATCAGAACTTCGACTTCAGGCTTTTAATGGAGGTGTCGGGGTGATTTTGCGGACGGATCTTGCTCGACAGAAAGAACCGATCCCGTCGTTCCCTGTTCTTAAGGTGAATTGAAAGGATCATTCTATATATGTCAATACGTGAAAGTAATTATAAAACTTTTCTCCAAACTGGGTACACCGAATCGTTTGAAACTTCAGCATGTGATTATGGAGGCCGGAAGGAAGACGCTCATGAAATTTCATTCTTCGACAGAAATATGTGTCCTTAGTTCTAGTCTGGGATAAATAAAAGAATGTTCCTTTGAGGAATGAAATTTCACGAGCATCGCGTTCTTCCTTCCGGCCTCCGTAATCACGCGTCGAAGTTGCAAATGGTTCGTTGCACCCAGTTTGGAGAAAAGAAGTATAACTATTTTGACGTTTTGATTTGTATAGAATGATCCTTTCGTAACGCCTTGAAGACAGAAAAACTGGACGACAACAACGGTTATCGGATATGTACTTTGAATTACTTTTATTCCTCTTTAAGGTGAAGTGAAACCCCCTTCAAATCAGTCGATTCGAATACAACACTTTTTTTAAAGGGTATGGACCAAACTGTCCGAAACTTTGATACATGACTCGTGATCATCTAAGAATTGTCCTGACACATTCAAAAAATTTGGATTTTTGAAAAACATTTTTTAACTTAACCCAGACCAGAACCAATATGGCGTCGAGCTTTCATATTTCGATCGATATACAATTATTGAAGGCTCTGATATGAGAAACGAAAGGGTCAGGACAATTTTACGACAATTTAGAACACTCTGATAATCGATAAACACGCATTTGAACGGGATAAATTAAAAAAAAAGTGTTTTATGCGCTCCTATGCTAAAACGATGGGAATACGAGGCCTCGGAGTGAAAATTTAATTGACCTGGAAATCGCAGATGGCGCAGGGAGTCCCTCTGCAGTCAATTCGGGCACCAAAAAGCATGAATCCAGAGGATTTCTGGAGTTTTACTTCGATTTCTTTGTAGTTATTGTACGAAAACGACAAGTGGAGTATGCCATTCGGTACAGTTCCCAATATAATTCGACACAACTGTCAATATAAAAACGAACGTCGACAACGTAGGTATTTGGAAAAATCTTCTTTATCGACGTCGATCAAGTTCCTCGACGTGTTTCATTTCACCTTAAAGTGCGTGCCGTGTAGCAGGGGAAGATGGCCGCCACCCGTTCCTCCCCTTCGCTTCTGGAGCGTCACCGCGATTCCTCCCATCTATCTCTACATAGATCCGCAATTTTCCGCGCCTTTCGAGAAGCGTTCGGAAGATGCGCTAAGTGGTGTCGCGTTACGACAGTGGCCAGCAAGATGGCGCTGTCATTCCCATTCCCATTATCCGTCTGGACGGCCGCGGTCGCGCCGCCATGTTGGCGCTCGGCGGGACGACCGATAGTTCTTCCGTGGAAGGACGCTTCTTTGTCGTCGCTCGTTCGCGCTTCTCCTGCGCCTCCGGAAAGAGGTATATTCCCGGCATAACTAGACTCGAGGGTTATTTCTCGCTCTTTCCCGTCCCGACTCGCATCTAGCGGCCAACTAATCTCCGCTCGGCGACGTTCCACACGCCAGCGCGGGAAACGCGAAGGATAAAACCGCAAGCCAGACGCGATTACGGAAGTGGCTATGGGAATCGCGAGAGACGCGCGACGCCGATGTCCGAGACAACTCGCTCGTTGTCGCGAACAATTGGACATTCCGAGGGAGCCGGCGGGGACGAGTCCGCTTTTGTGAAAGCGTGGCTTCGCGCGCGGCTCTCTACCGGAAGCTCTCAGCAGGGACCAAAATGGCGGCGGTTCGAATCGCAAGGAGTTACGGGCGTCCCGATCTAAGGGAATCCTCGGTGACTCGACGCGTGGACCTCGACGTCGACGCTTCCGCGACGAAGCGTGGGGCCGTGCAAGAAGCTGCGGACGTGGCGCATCGTCGCGAGCCTGCGAAAAGTACGCGAGAAGTACGCAAGGAATACCCGGAGAATACGCGAAGGCAGCCTCGGCCGCGGCCGTTTTACGAACTGCTGACTCCGTTGCGGGTATCCGGCAAAAGGAACGAAATAAAAGGCACTTAGCAAAGTGAGGTTAGGGACGCAGCGCGCGACTCCGCGGGCGCGGCGGCCGAGGGGCGGAGGCGATAGAGACGGACGGAAGGTGGAGAAGGCCAGTCGGAGAGGAGACGTCGGAGGAGCAGGAGGAAGCGACGAGGTCGTGGTGGTGGTGGTGGCGGCGGCGGCGGTGGTGGTGGTGGTGGCAATGGAAGACGGGGAGAGAAGAGGTCTCATTGTTTGCCGCGAGAGACCGGGAGAGAGGTGAGGCATTTCAGGATGCGATTACGACTTTTCTTGGTAGGGCGTCCAATCAGCAGTTATTTTTATAATGGCCGCCGCGTCCCGCCGTGGTACCGAGCCACGGTGGCCATTGCGCACGCCTCCTTCAAGGAAAGAAAGTGGCCCTTCCCTTCGGGCTCGAAGGTACGCGTGCATACCTATGCAACCGCGAATCAGCGACAATGGACGCGGCTAAGCGCTCACGCTCGGATTCGCCCGTTATACTCCCGTGGCCGCCGATCGAAGAATCTGGATCGACGCAGGAAGCGGTAATGGGGTCCGAGGCTCCAGCAGCGCCGGCCCCTCCGTTTCAGGTAAAAACCACCGACATCCCGTTTCTGTACCCTCGTTTTTCCTATTTTAGATTCAGGAACGCGCAGAAGCTCGGGGGGCGGACGGAAGTCTCGCGGGCTTTTTTAAATCGTATCGCTGCACCTACGCAACGATAACCTAACCCCGGACGCCGTGATTTTGTTCAAAGCTCGGTTAGGAGGGATCGATCGTTAATCGTTAAGCGTCCGAAGAGTTTGGGAAGACATCGAAGAAGAAGCAAAGGAGTCGGGGAGAGGAAGGAGGGAGCTCGGCCGGGCCGTCCTGGTCGAAGAGGAAGGCGGCAGGCGGGGAGGTCGGGGTAATTGGTATACGAAACAAAATGTTGCATTTTATGGGTTATTGTGACGGGTGAGCTGGAGGGGAGTGTCCAATCTAATAACGATCGTTTATGTCGGAGGCCTTTATTAAGCCACGCACACACCGGCGCGTCTGCGCCGGTCCGAGGGAGTTTCGGTCGCGCCGAACGGCTTTTCCCAGAATCTCGCGTGACGGCCCTGGAATCTATTCAATAAGCTGCCAGCGAAAATGCCTTCGCATACCTCGACATTCGCTCCTCGTCGAATATACCCGCGGTACGTGCGCCGCCCAGTCGAATCGTGGCGAGCCCAGCCCTCCGCCGTCTCATCCGCTTTGCTCCCTTTTCCCCGTTTTCCTCCCCCCGCCTTTTCCTCCCGTTCTCGCTCTCTTTCCGCACCTTTTCTCTCCCACGTCCCCTTTCTTCCTTTGCCTTCCCGTCTTCGTCGACTTTCTTCCTTCCCCTCCACCCGTTCTCTCTTGCATCGTAACCGCGCGGTCCTTCGAAATCGACATCGACGTCCCTCTCGTCGAGGACCGACGAGCGATCCGAACCTCCAGGGACTCCGACGACCTTCCCCGCCCAGGAAGAGCGACGTTCTCGACGCCGGAACGTCGGCTAATTCATCTCGACTTTGCCGCCGCTTCGTACCCCTTCGGCTCCGCCGACCTTCCTCGACTCCCTTTTGGTCTCTTTCCCTTACCTCCGTCTTCTTCATTGCCATTTATCTCCGTTACAAGTAATCCAGTCAACCTTAAAGCCCTCCTCGCTTACGCTTACATCAAAGACTAGTCCACTTAGGCGTACTTCCCGGGACTTACCACCGAAGATCCATCTACTTTACCCACCGAGATCCGTATAATCCAGAACAATAAAAACCCCGTTACCCCTTGCGGCCCGCCTTTTTCTTCTTCTTCTTCTTCTTCTTCCCCGCTTCTCTCTTTACGTCGTGCTCCGCTTCCATCCTTTTCTCCCTTCTTTTCCTCTCTTCGCTCGTTTTCCTTCCCCTCGCGCCTCGTCCTCTGGGCAGCGGAGTCGCGCATTACCCGACTGGGCGTCCCGACGTCCCGGACCCTCGGGACGCATGGAACGCCCGAACTGCCCGCCAATCGGCGTATCGCGGTTCGGCTCTGGACTCGATGGAGGGGTCGAAAGGGCGGGAAGCGGCGCGGTGGATGCGCTTGGACGCGATCATTCGCGGCCTTACGACCGGATCGTTTCGGCGAACGTTTCGTTCCGCGGAAATTACTGGCTTCCGCGAAGCGACCGGATAGCGCGGCCAATCGAACGATCTCCGACCGCCGCCGGGTCGAGTTTGCGTCGACCGGCAGGATGTGTCTTCCCTTTGGACTCGGTCCTCCGGTGCTTTCCCATACCGCCACGATGTTAAGGCGATATGAAAGTGGCGTTGGAGCGGTCACGTTTGCGAAACTTTTTCCCAAACTGGGTGTACCGATTCAAACCTTACAATATATATGGAGGGTGTAAGGAAGGTTCTGAAACTTATGAAATTTCATTTTTTTTAAATTTGTTTATAGATATTTTTTAAATTTGTTATTAAAAAAATGAAATCTCATGGGAGTGAGGACCTCTCTTATAGCCTTCACATTCACGCCGTAAAGTATGATTCGATTCGGCACACCCAGCTCGGAGAAAAGTTTCGTGAACGATTGACGCTCCAGGTGACACTTTCACGTCCCCTTAAGGCGATATGAAAGTGGCGTCGAAGAGGTCTCGTTTGTGAAACTTTTCTCAGAACTGGACGTGCCGAATCGTTTCAAACTTTATAATTCATAATACGGAGGCTATAAGGAGGGTCCTGAGATCCTTGACATTTCAATATTATACATTTATTTTCAGACATTTTTAAAATTTATAAAAAATGCAAATGTTACGGGCCCTTCCTAAGAGCCTCCATATTAGCGCGGTAAAGTTTGAAACGATTCGGTACATTCGGTTCAGAGAAAAATCTCACGAACGATTAAACCTTCGGATGCCAGTTTCATGTCACCTTAAGGTCTTCTCGGATACAATATTCATCCACCTTCTGCAATTTAGTTGGTCGGTTATTCCCGTTGTGGTTACGGTTGCTGTTCATAATCGGCGATCAACCGCACAAAAGTCGGAAGTCTCGATATCGTATTGAATCCGCAAGACGATCTCCGAATTCCAACTCGACTTCAAAGTCGTTATCCAACAATCCGAGATACGAGCCAACGGGCTGAAGGGCTGTTCACTTGGAAATCGGTAAAAACAATTTCCTTCATCGAGAGCCGACTGTCTTTGATGTCATATGATAGACAACAATGCGATTTGGTAACAAGTGACAAGTTCGGCCTTAAAGTTCGGCGATTTCCAACGATTTCCAGTGATGTCGGTTTGCGATCTCCGGATGACTTCCCCCTGATTTCAAGCGTTAAAATCCATAATTTCCTGAGGGAATACCCCATCGCAGCGGACTCTTCGAGGCCCTTTATGTCAGGAAATTTCTCCAGGCGTTCAGTGCCGTCAACGACGAACGTCCAGGTCGCGAGGCGCGTCGGCGAGCGGCCCTCTTCGTTCCCGTTTCGGCCGTCCCCTTCCCGAAAATACGATGATAACTTTCGCCGATTCGCTTGTTCTTTTTCTGTCTCGCGGCTTGCGCATCGAGCGGCCGAAGGAGAGAGCGAGGGAGCGCGAGAATCCGCCTCGAAGGCAGCGACGAGGGTCGTGGCCGTCTCACGGGTTAACTTTGTTAGCGGCCCCGGCATTATCAGCCGAGTAAAGGAGCAAAATTGGCATTGCGAGAACGGCCGGGAGAGGGTGGAGTTTCATATGAAATACACGTGACGTTTACTGCCTTACCGGCTGGCCCGCAAAGACGCGGACGCATTATAAATAGATCTGGCCGAGTGGGGAGGGCCGGCCGGGGGCAGGCGGGGAGGACCGGCAACGGTCCACGAAGAGTGCTACAATCTGGTTTATAATCTTGTTAGGATTTCGCGGAAATATTGGTGTAATTTACGATCCGTCGCGAGTTACTGTCAGTCGGGCGCGATTCGTCGGGGGTTGGGACCTGCCCCCTCGCCCCCGCCCGACGCCGAGGCGTCTCGACGCCGAGTGGGTTGCGACCGCCGCTCGGAAAGAGGCCGCTGTCTGCCTGGAACTCGAAACTTGTACGCCTTTCCGGCGATAAATATGCCGATCGGCCGCCTCCTTGCGCGTTTCGGAGTAGTCGATTATTCGCCAAACGCGGAATCGAGGTAGACTCCATCCAAGAATTCCGATACGCATAGAGGAAGAGCGACGTCGATTGCGCTACTTGGCTTTGCGGGAGGGGACAAGAGGAACGATGCGACCTGACAGCGGAAGAAAAACGCGAAGAATCATCACCTAAGTGCCCAATCAATGGGGTCCTGAAAGCGTGAAATTGCTCACTTGGAGCAGACTTTTCTAACCTCCTCGTCCTCTGATCGCGTCATCGCGGAACGGGGACGCTCTTGGGTAGTTTGCGCCTCCGATTCCGGAAAGGAACTCAAAACGTACGATTCCCGTTCACAGGGTCGTTTCTCGACTCCAAAAACGAGGATCCCCTAGGTCCCTTGGCCCTCTCTTCCTCTATCCCGCGGGTCCTTCCCCGGGGTCGCTAGCTGCTCGCGATAAATATGGAGACGACCCCGCGGGGTGTGTTGCAGGGCGCGAGGTAGACAAAACAGTCGAGGGCCGTCGGAAGAGGGCGCGGCGTGCTGGCCGAGTAATTCCGAGACGAGTCCACGAAATCCCTCGGCTTGGGTGGCCGTCCTGAAAAAGAGGAGGCTCCCCTCCCGGTATCGGGCATCGGAGGGCCGCGGCGATAAAATCTTCAAATAATATCGCGAGCGACTCGCCTCTGTGTCGGGCCTCTCCGATAGACTTTACGAGGCAATTTGATTCGCTTGGTCACCATCCGGGGCGCACCACGTGGCCGCGCGGAACGCGCCCTCTCCCCTCCTCCTCTCGGCACCGCGCGTCTTTGTCGCGGCCGAGAGACGAGCACCACGACGACGGACGGCTCCGTCGTCGGGTCCCGGGGGCCTCGGAGATGCGCCCCTCCTCGGGAGCACCGGCGTCGCTCCCACCGCCGGCACTTGCCAACAATGTGGCGAAGCTTTGATGTGACGTAAAACGGCACGTTAACCGCCGCGGCGTCCCTCCACGCCCCGCTGCTCCTACGACTTTGTCTTCGGCGTCGGTACTTCTGGAGGGAGCGAGAGGGGGGCTGACGCTTTTACGCGGCTTTACTTCGCTTTTACCTCGGTTTTACTTCGGTTTCACTTTGGTTTTACGCGCTCCACCCTCCGGCAGCCATCTTGGATCCGCGCGGGAGGCCGCGCCGCGGCCGGAATTTCATTGAAATTCTGCGATTTCGAGTTTTTGCTAGAAATTTCCCGGGGGTTTCGGTACCCCGTGGTTCCAGGGACTCCGAAAACCGTGCCTCTCGTCTCTTTCTCTCTTATTTCCTTTTCGGTCGCCGGTTCTTGGCGCGGACGCGCGCCTCGTAAAGACTGACGAGTCGTCTTAATCTTCGGCGGCTCTCGCGTTTAATGGCGCCGGACGAGGCCCTCGACGTCGCGAGCCGGCGGATCCTTGGAACGGCGCGAAGAGGCACGAGAAGGGAAAGGGTGGAATCTCTGGACCCGGGTCACCCACTCACATTTTTGGCGCATTCGCCAATTCTTGGATCTCGTATTCGCTCGTTGCGACGCGCGATGGACTTTTCGCATATTCGACAAGATATGCAGGGTCCTGATCAAAGGACATCCCGACATCCTGAAAAAGGACGCGAATGGATGGAGTTTTTTGTGGCCTCATTTTGACGATTGAAAACTTCACTCACTGACTTTTAGCTACCATCGACATCTCCGCATGACATGATATGGGAAAAAAACGCGAAGGAACGTCTACCTAGCGCAGAGGGCTAGATAGGCGAAATCCCACGTGACGACGGTTGTCAAAGTGTTGACGCTTCCGTAGTTTCTACGTGTACATGTAAGGTTTAGGGGGGAAGAATAATGTAAGTCACGTTCGGATGAGTTAAAGACATCTTCGGTTATTTATCCAAGTAAATGTACAGGAGGTAATTTCACTTACTGGTTTAGAGGACGCAGATTAACCGGCGATTAACTTCCTCCACCGTCATAAATACCAGTTTAGCCACGTCTGGCGCGTTCTTTCGTATCTACGACATCTCGCAACGAGATAACTCTCGTCATCCGCAGGCATCGTAAATCCGGTTCGAAGCGTTCCTATCATTCCCGATAGGAACTGAAGTGCAGGCTTCGCAATTGATTTCTATGCCATACATCTCGTATAAGTTGTCAAGGCAGAGATAGATAGGGAAAGAGAGAGAGAGAGAGAGAAAGAGGGACGCGGACACCTGGTGAACTCGGCGGAGGGTGACTCACCGTTGAAGAGGGATCCGCTCGCGGAGGACGCGGAAGGTCCGGAGAGAGGGACGCGGCGGCGGAGGGTGATATATCGCGAACCCCCCAGAGCGATCGGCGTTGTTGTGAAATATTAATAAGCAAATTAGTTTAGACTCAGTGGCCCGCCAATACGGAGTCGCCGGGATAGGAACGGTCGCTGGCCGTCTACAACGCTCGTATTTCACTTCCTACGCCTCCCCTGGATCGCCGCCACGTTGGAATACGCGGAACCCGTTCCTCTTCTTCGTCCTCTTCCGATTCCTTCTGCATCTCTCCGCCAGCTTCTAACTCCGAGGTCCCTTTGCGCGGGTCAAATCGGCAAGGATTTTTCCCGACGCCGATCGACCCCCTCGGAAGTGATCTGCCCTCGACGCCAAGATGGACGAACGATCCGTACAAAAGCGACGAACGATCTTAACACATTCGCGACCGGCAAATTTTTCCCGTTTCAAATACTGAGTACCGGCGAAAATAATGAAATTCAGAAACTGGTTGCCGCAAACTTGTATCGTGTATCGTTATGGACGTGAATTCACGTCAGCGGCAACCAGGAATAGAACTTGAAAAGACGTGAATTCACGTCAGCGGTCGCAAATGTGCTAAAATGATGCAAAAGGACGATCAGCTTCGCGGATACTTTCTATAAAAATGAGCCGATTCGTTTGAAATCTTAACACGTGATCACGGAGGTGCCAAGATCGTCCATGCCACTTAAACGATACATTCTCCGGAAACAAATGTATTTAGCATGGGCCGGAACAAAGTTACATATTTCCCTGAGAATTTGAGGTTTACGATGTGGGTAATCGGCATGGTACAACTGCTCTTAGAGCAAATAAAGGCGAAGAGATTCAGAGGAGATCAGGAATATCGCAAGGGGACGAATCCGGATATCCCGGAGCGGAATTCCCGGATGGAGATCGAGATATCGGATGGGATGACCCCCGAGTCACGATGAGTCCGCAGCATCCGACCCGGCAGCGGCGGTTCTTATGGTTCTTCCAGGAGACGCGCGGAAGGAGCGGCCGCGGTGCGGGGAAGAAGGAGGCCGGTATATATGAATGAACTGGAGGAAAAAAGAGGAGGCATGAATGGACCCGTGGCACGAGTCACCCAGACTCCACGGTGGATGCAAGCTGCCAGGTACTTTTCAGCGAAGTCATTCAAGAGGAAACTACCTGCATAATGGCGACCTACGTCGAAAGTAGCACCAAGGATGCCGAGTGTCTTAGACGAAGCGTGAACCGTTACGGCCTTCCCTTCCCCCGCTAGCCGCTTTTCGACCCGAGTTTACTCGCCGACCACTTTCCTCTCCGTCTCCCTCGCGGCCTCCCGGGGCCATCTTCCTTCCGGTGGACGGACCCCGGCGAACGCGCTCCGTTTTCGCTTCCGCGTCTCGAGACCTCGAAACGGAACACTAACTCCACGTCAAATTCCCCCCGCGAACGACTACCCCCTTGGCACCGTTTCCTTGTCAGATAAGACCGTCGAAGCGTCATCCAATGTTTAGTCGAGGAGAATGAACTCAACGAGAGCAACCGCACCTGATACGAATTGAACGTACTTAATGTACGCAGGCATAAAACAACGGATACGGGTGAAAGCGTACGAGCAATCGGATATCCAGAATGCACCAACATAAAGTCTCCGAAATGAGCGCCGTAAGAAATAAACAGCGGAAGACCTCCATGAATCGGAATTCTCCATCGGATACTTCCCTTCGACTCGCGCCCTCCCGCGGTGTTGCCTTCTGCGTCCCCCTCATCGCGCCGCCCATCGCTCCGTCTCTCTCTGCCCGCCCCAGTGGGGGTCGCAAGAGCGAGGCAGACGGAGCGCGCCGGCCGGCCGCGGGAGCGAGAGAGACGCGAGGAGGGCCGGGCCCGGGGAAATCGATGGGGTGCCGAGCTCGAGCGCGATCCTCGATTCGACCGATAATTAATTTGGCCTGACAGGCTCCGGTGGTCCCGCGCAACACCTAGGAGTCGGGGCCGGGGAAACGAGCCGCGATGGCTCTCCTCCGACGCGGAACCGTTGAAAGGGGTCGAGCCGGCGCTCCGGCGCGAAGGGGGAGCAAAGGACGGGGAACTGGCAGCGGGAAGCAAGAATTCGACAATTACGTCACCGGTGGTGTAACGGATGATCGCCGGAGCTGGCGTCGGGCCGTCTAGAATGCGCACACGTCATCCTGCTAAATGCTTTCCGCGGCGCACGTAAACGCCGCGGAAGGAACGCGAGGGGAGAGAGAGCGATAGCGCTCTCCGCGCTTTCCGCGTTTTGGCCAGGACCGGGTCTGGTAATTGGACCTCGCGTCTTTCGAGGCCCTGGTACCCGTGAGTCGGCCATCTTGAATTATGACGTGGAGGCGCGGAAATCGCACGCAATTTTCCTCCGGTGTTATTCATCCGGTCTAGGTATTTTTATTTTCACGTTATTGCTGCCGAAATAATCATTGGACGTGTAAAATGTGTCGGGTGGTTCGTGTCTCCGATGACATTGTGTCCGTCCATCTTGTGATAAGTACCCGGAATCGTCCCTGGCCGTGGGAGGTCGATTTTCCGAATGCAATATCTCGTTTCCTAGAGCATGATCCGTCAAAAACTGACCCACTGACCCGTTTAGTGAATATCTCATTTCTTTCAGTACTAGTTTTTGTCAGAAGATATCGTTCGTTTCGGAAAATACTTGCTGGGAGTTTTATGCCATTTCCTCGCCCATGAACCCGTATTTTATTGTAACGTTTTTAAGTTACCTGAAAGCACGGTTAACGATTACGAAAGATCTTTATTACGTTTGAACTGTTGCATTTATAAGACGTTCGCGAATGAATTTAATTCACGCATTCTACAAACGCGCTGAACGCGGACCCACTTATAAATGTTAAATCGACATTCATGTTACACAATTGTCCGGGTAGTTTAATAGCCGTAAAATATACGTGACGTCAACGTTGAATTTCACGTGAAATCGTGGACATTAGAACGTGCAAAACAGGTTACACTGTTTCCAAACCTGCACGTTAAGTGGCAAAACTCACGTTAACACTTCTGAACGTACTAATACGTATCATTATACCGTATGTTCAGCCTAAATAAATTACTATTTCCAAGCAAATGTTCTACTTCGCTTCCCTCCTGTTTAAACCGGGTAAATAGCTACGGATTTTTTCTCTCGCCCGTGTTCATGAAATCTCCGTGATTACCCGCGGCGAAGTGTTAAATCCCGTCAACGAGCTCAGATAAAAAAAGGTGTGACTTGGCCAACCGTTTTAATCGAGCCGAGCACGAAAGGTTTGTCCAGAGCCACGACACGGTGGCACGTTCCCCGATCCCGTAATCTATGGTTAAACGTAATACGACAACGGTGCAAGACCGGCCTGATAAGGATCCCCGCGCGATAGGGCAGGTCGAGATACGCGTAAACCGCGCTCGAGCCGATATGCCGGATAATTATTTAATTATTCCCCGGTTTCGCCGTCAGCCGCGAGCCGGATTGAAGCCGGAGGTTAATTAATCGGCGATCCCGCGACCGGGGCAATGTCGATCCGTGCAACGTCAACGGCATTACCGTTTTCCCCCGCGTTAGAGACCGAGGCTCGGTACACACGCGATCGGCGCGCACACCCATAACTTTGTATTACGATAATTAATGCGTCGAGTTCGGCCGGCGCGGAAACGGCGCTACTGCATGGAAGAGGGCGAGCGGGATGCATTAACGTGAACTAATTAAAATTAGCCCGCCATCCCGAGAGGACCACGATATCGGCCCCGGGGGTCTTCCCCCGGCTCGCCATTTTTCAACCCGCGACTCTTTTTGCCCCGTTTGCATAATCCACGAGTGCGCGTCGTCGGTACGCGCGGTAGCTGCATGTATAAAACCCAGTACAACCACCGTGGAACCACCGTACAGTGGTTCCACGGTGGTTGTACGGGGTTTTAAAGGAGGAGGTGGGACGCGGTAAGGTGGATTTTCTGCCCACCGGGGCAGAGGGTGGTTCCGAGCCGGCTCGGCGCAAGGTGGCTCCTCTCGGTGTCCTGAATTAGCGAATCTGGAAAGTATCCAATTTCGCGTGGGAACTATTAGTCATTCCGGGTGCAGGCCTAGCAGCCCGTGAATGATGAACTCCGCCGGGTCTGGCGAGGCGCGTAATGGAAGAGCGCGGGGCGAGTCGCGCCGCGATCTTCACGGGGGGTCTAGGGGCTGGGGTGGGGGCGGAAGGGAATGTCGGAATTTCAAAGTCGCGCCTAGTGGCAGCTTTTCCGAGGTGGGATCATTTTGAGCGTCGAGGCTCGTCGGATCTTCCAATCGACTTCAAGGAAAGGGATAAGTAGATACGTTCAGGGTGATGCCCAAGATGGAGGGACCGCGAAATAGACGTTCCTTCGAACTCCCGGAAAAGTACCTCCGGTCCCCGGGGCCCTCGAGGTCTCTACGATTCTAAAGGTAAAGAAACCTCTCTTGCCAGAAACCCGGGGAAAATAATTCTCGTTTGATCCGGGAAGGACCCTTGAGTTCCGAGGAATCGAGGCGCGGATCGTTGAAATCAGCGAAAACACAAAGGTCGGCGAGGAAAAAGCCGAGCAGAGTCGACGACCGTTTTTCCGGCGGGCGCGACCGGCAATTCCGGTTCCTCGAAGCGCGACGAGGCTTCTTTCCTGCTTTCGTCAAAGGTGGCAAGGTGGCCTGGGAACTGTCGTTCCGGGGACCCAGCAAAGAAAATAACGATCGGCGTAACGGCCGATGATGCACTCGTGCCGGGCGCTCGAGCGTT
The DNA here is from genome assembly GCF_000612105.2 of Orussus abietinus. Classification (NCBI taxonomy): domain Eukaryota; kingdom Metazoa; phylum Arthropoda; class Insecta; order Hymenoptera; family Orussidae; genus Orussus; species Orussus abietinus. The sequence goes on along the minus strand of NW_019394291.1, from coordinate 196,844 downwards.
GCGCCGGCCTTCGCGACTTCCATCTCGCGGTCGATCTCGTTTCCGATGTTCCGCGGGTTCCGGTTATCCGGACCCCGGTTCCCGAGGGGCCGGCAAAAAGCAAAAGCCCGGCTACCACCACTGGCACCTCGGGGGCACGTTCTGCCCCCGACCGCACGCGATCCCTCGGCGGGCGCCGATGGGGTTGGGACCCGCCGACGGGGCTCGTCCTCCGTAATCTTGGCATAATCCCGGTTCGGGCCCTCCGGACCCCACGGGAGGTCCGACCCGGACACGGGATTCGGGAGATCGGCCAAGGTCCCGCCCTCCCCACGAAAGCCCGATTCGCTTTCTCTGCTTCCGAGAAAAGTCTCGTTAAGGTTTACGGCCGATCCGTCAAGCACGCGTCATCCGCAACGACTCCATGACTGAAATCCGCCGACCCGGGAGGTCGCCAATTACCCGGGACTTTATTTTACGACGGTTCCGGGAGTGTTTATGGAGTCCACGGGAGGAGCGCCGAGGTTTTATCGACTTCGATCGGGTCCCCGCCCGAATTTGGGGTGGCCGTTCTTTTCTTTCCTCCTCTCCCTCTTTGTGGGTTCCTTCACGCGGGCGGCTTGCCGTAGTTTTGACCGTTTAAGGCCAATTCCGACGTACCGGGTCCGTCGAGTGTCCGTGCACTGATGGAAATACCGTCTTCTTAGATTTGTGTTGAGGTATTCACGCATTTCCGTATCGATATCCGTGTTCGTTCGCTCGTGAGTTTAGGTGTGTCGAGATTGATCCGAAACGATATTTTTACAGCACGCATAGGGCAAAGGCGACAAGGTGCGTTCCCCCGGAGGTCTTATTTTTGAGTCGTTTTGCGCCTTCGGAATTGCGCCACGGTATAATATCGCAGCGGTTTATTTATAAAAATCACAAAGAGGCGAGTATGGTTACGGAATCAAACAATGCCTGGATATTCGGTAAAATCATGCAAGAAATGGGATCGGAAAGACAAATGATGTTACCATTCTAACTTTTTTTAATTATACCTTCTTTAAATTTATTTCCTAATAGACTCTATATTTTCGTTGGTTGGTTAATAAACAGCCGTTTTGGAAACGTATCATATTTATCACTATCCGTACCCGTACTTAACGTACCTATACCTAACCATACCGTAAACGGTCAAATGACCGGTTACGAAATAGACGTTTTTATGAAAGAAATTGTCAATTTCTTGGACGAAATGGTGCACAACATAACTTTGATGTAATAATAAAATAATCAACCATATATTTTTTATATTTTTATACAAAACCAATGTACTGAATATTATTAAATTTGATTACTCCTTGTCCTATTTGGTTGCTCCGTGACTACTCGATCTCCATTCTGTGACTCTCAAAATGATCCTGCATTTAGATTTCGTTTAGATACTGCATTCCGATGTATACAACTATAGACTTCCAGATCTTATTTGAGTTCAGAGCTAAGGTTCCAGGCAGAGAACTTTAGAAAAAGATGTAAAATCATCTCCGGTCAAATGACCGGTCGCGGTAAGCAGGCCAGGTGATGAATTTTTCTCAATAAAAAGAGAAGCAAAAAAAAGAATGAAAATCGACAAATTGATTATTCAGATAATATAAGAATTTACGTAAACTCAGATGAACAAAAAAAAAATACTAACGAATGTACAATATTAAATCAAACTTTGAAACCGGTCATTTGACCGGCCCCGGTACGGTTAGTGTTAATTCGTCAAAAGGACAACGCGGTAGGACACTGTCTCTGCATCATGGACGACACGGTACTACGACCGGGTCGTTCATCCGCATATCTTCATTCTTTTTAAAACGTCGTTTGATTTTAATTCCACATTCAATCGTTTGAAGTAGTACGCGAGGAAACGCGTAGTTTCAATTCTTCTCTTTCAGGAATTTCCCGGATCCACTTAGGATGTCTTCTCCTAAGATCGTTCCTTTTCATTCAAAATTGGTTGCGAGTTCCTCGTTTATGCCTTTTTTATGGCTACACGTCCAATGACCACGATACCGAATGAAGACCTCACGGCAGCGGGGGAGTACTCCGGGCGGACGTGCATGGATCCTTTACGGACGTGTCCGAATCGAGCTTTAATTCCCCGGAACAATTTGCCGATGGCCGTTTCCAGTCGATGTGTCCATCGGACGGTCCGACCGGTTTCTTTCGGGCAGGGCGCGAGGCGCGTCCGGATGGGAGGTAAGAACGGAAACGACGAGGAAACGGAGCGTGCTGTTGCGAGAACGAGCCGGTGAAAAACCGATCGCGTTCGCGATGGCTTCCTATTTTACGGAGGCCGCGATCTAAGGTAGCCGGAGTTAACGGCCAGGGGTTGGGATTTTACGGCAACGGCAGGTGCCGCCTTCCTATCTCCGGCCACCGGTCGCTCGTCCTTCTCCGAGATGGCTCGCGTTCCTGTTCGCGATCTCGATGGCGTCGTGTCTGCCGGCTGTAGCCCGATCGAGGGGACACGTATTCGCGGAATGGGGCGGATTTGGTGTTTTACGGGTTCGTTGATCTCGCCTCTGATCGCTACTCGCAGGAAAAGCGACACGCGAACTTGATTCTTCGTTTCTTTCTCCGTCGGTATTGGTGTTAACAATGACCGACGCACACTGTTAAAAAAAATTCATAAAATTCATACACTTTTAGTACATAAGTTTGCAGTAAAATTATAAATTTGATGTCTCAATAGTGAACTAGTATACATTTATTATAAAATTCTAAGTAAACTTACAATTTTATAACATCGTGTTGTGACTTTGTGAAATTGCGGGGAAAAATTATATATTTGATATTCGAGTCATTTGGTGCGCGTTGTTTGCACATTTTTTAGATGAGTTTCTAATTTTATGATCGTTTACATAAGTTTATTTTTAAAGAAATTTAATCGAAAGATGACAAGTATCGCTGGTACTGGAGGAGAAGCATTGTAGCGACATTCTTGACTTCGAGATATATTTTAAAAAAATTCTTACAATCAAAAGAAGACCCCGGTAGCATCATGGACAACGTAATTGCTACTTTTCCGTGAATTCCGGGTTCGATACCGCGATAATTGTAAAAAGATTTTTTTTTCGGCGTTTAAGGTAGGGCTGTCTCTAAAATCGTCCTCGAACGTGTCCGGAACATATGTCAACTTTGTTTGTTTGCAGAAAAAACGTTTAATGTCAAGTCCTGATCAACACAAATTTCTAACACGTGTGTACTAAATTTATAACACATGTTACATATTTTATTTGATAGTTTAAGAGAAACATCTGTACGGGTACATTATGTCAGTTTTTTTTTGTTTTTTTTTTTTCCCCCTCAAAACGCGACTTAGCTCAGCCTCCTCGAAAGGGGGAATACCGTAATCCCGTATCTTATCCACCTCGCACCTTCCCGTCTCTCCCGTGGCACAATATGGGACCTAATGCCGGGAATAAACAGCGATAACGGCGATCCCCTTGTGATAGGACAGACCTGTTCAGTCGAGCGACTCGAGATACGGCGATGCAGCCGATAGATTAGATCTCGCGAGTAACCGGACTCGCGATAGGAATTTCAAGCGCGCCGCCATCTTGCGGCGTGAAGGTCGCGCGCGGAGGTGACGCAAAGGAGAAATGGAAATTTCTCACCCGACGAAAAAAGAAAAAAAAAAGGAAAGAACTAATCACGCCGTTTAAATGGCATGTCTGTCGGTCCAATCTGTCGATCCAGTCGACCCGATCTCGTAAATTTTCGATCAATTAATTCGAAAACCGCAGAACTATGAATTAAGAGCCGATGGGAACTGCGCCATTTTATTGCCAATTACAGGCTGCAACGAACGTTACACCCAGATAGTGATATAAGGTGTGCAATTATCGATCGCGATCGATGTTACGTGCTCGATAACACGCTAACCAGAAGTAGGAGAGAAATCGGTGTGCAATTGAATTATTTATCGGACTGAAATCCTATTTTCACTAAAATTCTAGAATTTTCACGCGAACGCTATAGACAAGAAAGTGAGAAATATGATAAAACTCACTTTCAGGATGCACCGTTGAAAATTTTGCAGCATATATAGCAATTGAATTATTTATCGGACTGAAATCCTATTTTCACTAAAATTCTAGAATTTTCACGCGAACGCTATAAACAAGAAACTGAGAAATATGATAAAGCTCTCTTTCAGGGTGCACTGTTGAAAATGTTCATAAAATTCATACACTTTTGATACATAAGATCGTGGTAAAATTATAAATTTCACATCTCAATAGTGAATTATTAGAATTTTATGATAAACTTCAAGATAACTAATTTTCTACCATCATACTGGAAGTTTGTCACATTTTGTATAATAATAAGTATACTTTGTGACATGGTAAACTTTTGGCCACGCCACGACCCCAAATTTCGGTCGAAGCTTGCTTTTTGAGATTTCTGAATAAAACTTCCAAGAAATATGTAATAAAATTATAGTATTTTTTTTAACAGTGCAACAACGGTTTTCCAGAATCGCGAAATCGGCGATGTACCTAACGACAAAGTCCTTGCGCGTTCTTGCGATTTTTTGGAAATTGAAGGGCCTGTTTTTCCTTGTTCCTTACGATCCCGTCAATGGGGTGCGCAGGAGTAAAGATCGGCGGAGGAGGCAAAAAGGTCGGCTTCGAATTAATCTTTTATTCGTTAATTATGCTCAATGTAAAAAGAAAATATAACGGCTTCGAAGTTAATCCCCCCAAGGCAGCGGTGAATTATTAACTGGACCGTGTCACGAAAGCATTATGCAACAACGATTAATAGGGTTCGAGGCGATTTCTTTGCGATCGTCGTCTGGCGAGACGAGTTCTCTGGAAGAGGCCACGAATGTCCGTTTGCGAATTCGATTCTTCGATTGCTTTTCTCCAAAATAGGACGATAAGTTAATTGTCTCGTATTCATCTCCTAGCAATAGCAGTTCTTTGAGAGAACGGATATGTAAAGCGACTCACGAGTTACATTCTTCCATCTACCACCTCCTTGCAGATGGAAATTCTTTCGTCTACATTTCCTAACCGAATCGGCTATTTCGCAACGACGAGAAAGAAATTCGCGATATCGTCTCTCCGTTTGCTTTTTCATCAAAATGGAATCATTAGGCTAATCGTCTCGCATTGGTGTTCTAGAAACCAAAGTTCTTCGGGAGATTAACACTAGAACTACCAAGGCCAGTCAAAATGACTGGTTTCAAATGGCCCATCCTATACAAAAAAAAATCTGCCGGTAGTTCTAGTGTTAAGTAAAGAAAATCGCTACTTCGTTTTCTTTGCGCGTACAGTGGAAGACACGAATGCGTACTCATTATACACCGTTGACTCCGTGTTTATAGGGAAAGTACTCATGTTCGCTAGGGTATCTTTTTACGAATCGAGCGTTTGGAGCAATTCTTTCGTCTTCGACTGCTGATCGGACCGACTCTCTGGCACCAACGACGAAAAGCGCCGAGGTTCTCGAGGCACGCACTCGGCGGCCAACGCGGGAATCCTCAGGGATCGTCTCGTCTCGCCGACCGCACCATCGGGGATACTTTATGGCCGCGTTACATCATAGGCCGTCCGCGCCATAATTCACGGAGAATTTAGCGTCCGTTTCTATTACGCCGCGGTTTAAATCTCCCCCGTCGTTGGTCGGGCCGCGCGTTGATTCATTCGACTACCGCGACGGTTTTCCGCGGATCCGCCGCGTGCGGTCCACTCCCACGGCCTGACAAAATGTCGTTTTCGACATAGAGAAGCAACGACAACTACGAAATATCACATTTGTCGACGCGAATCTGATCGGTACTAGAATTATACCCAAATTAATCTTAGAGAGTATGCGTTCATCGATTCATTCGACTACCGCGACGGTTTTCCGCGGATCCGCCGCGTGCGGCCCACTCCCACGGCCTGACAAAATGTCGTTTTCGACATCGAGAAGCAACGACAACTACGAAATACCACATTTGTCAACGCGAATCTGATCGGTACTCGAATTATATCCAAATTAATCTTAGAGGGTATGCGTTCATCGATTCGACTACCACGATGGTTTTCCGCGGATCCATCGTGTGCGATCCACTCCCACGGCTTGACAAAATGTCGTTTTCGACATCGAGAAGCAACGACAACTACGAAATACCACATTTGTCGACGCGAATCTGATCGGTACTCGAATGATACCCAAATTACTCTTAGAGAGTATGCGTTCATCGTATCAAGTACCGCCTTTGCAGTACCTTTCCTTGAGGAATATTCCGTTCCCAGCCAAAGAAACCGTCAACTGGCCCCCGTTAACGGCGTAATTAGGATTTGTCGATTAGAAATCAAGAAACATCGGTCCTTCCAGGTAAACGAGCAATTAGGTTCGAAATTGAAAAGGTGTCGAGGTTTCGAGTCGCCGATATCGACCTTGCTAATTACGGCCGTCGTCTGCTTCGCCTCGTCCGACGCGGGCTCTTTGTTGGCTTTTCGAATTTCGTTGTCTTTCCTAATTTCTCCGTCCATGGGTGACCCGTTAAGCGAGAAAGGTGTCCTCCGGCCGGGGTGTAACGACCACGTCCCTTTTTCTTTCCTCTTTTCGCGTCGGAATTTGACTCCTTGGCAGGGACTTTCGAGTCCCGAGAGCTTTCGGCGATTTTGTTGCGCCCGTTCCCTCCGTTTCCAGGTCTCTTTCGAGGAGCGACTTGATTTAGCGCTGACTTTTTGCCCAGTCGAAGTATATCCCTCCGTCGAGACGGGCATTTATCGCCGGTGGGAGGGCGACGTCCTTCCGACAATGGACCCCTTTCGATACCCGATGGAACTTTGTAGGTCTTACCGAGGCGGCCGCCTAATCTCCGTGGATCATAAACTTCGGGGATCTGCTCGAATAAAAGTAAAATGGCAGCCGAATGACCTCGGGAGAGGACGGCCCTTCCCGGCTCTGCGGTGAGGCGATTTCGTTCGGCCGGAACGGCTTTATAGCCGTCGCTCGCTCGGTCCGAGGGCGATTCTCGGTAGGAGTATAAAAATATTAATTTTAATATTTATTAGATAATAAAGGTGTAACCACGGCGCTCTTGGCCGCCCGCGCGCAGGTAACGCGACGCATCGAGGGCCCCTCGGGTGGCCGGGACGTCTCGGGACGTCCCGGGACGCGCCGGGATAACGAAGACACGCGGATTACCGGCTAATCACCTCCACTATACCGTATCTGGACGCGGTATCGTGCGAGGTACCTTCGCTACTACACCTTCTGGACCCTTGTCGCCACTTAGTCCGTCGTAAAGTTATACATTCAAATCCCGAATTATAAAAATCGAAATTGTACGCTGTCCACTGCACGACACCCTCTTCTCCCGTGCATCTGAAGACGTTGATCGAACCTTCGATCAAATACGTAGGTATTTAGAAAAATATTCTTTATCGACGTCGATCAAGTTCCTCGACGTGGTTCACTTCACCTTAAGTCCATTAAGAAACTCGAAGTCTCGAGCGACGAGGCGTGCTTCCATTTCTTTAAAAATGGAAGATTATAGATCCATAACCAAAAGTATCCTTAAATCTTCTCTCAAATCTGCTGATTGGAAAATACACCTTCCAAGCATTCGCGCTGCTATCTGTAGTTGGGTCATGGTCGCGAACGGGGAGCCTCGTTATCACGCCAGTAGGTTTTCCCGATATCAAACAACACTACTCGATATGATAGGCAACCTAAAAGTAGCACTTTCTATCTAAACATCCGTCTTTCGTAAACAAAAATACCCTCAATATTCTTTCAAATCTGCTGGATGAAAACCACACCGCCCAGCTTTTTCGCTGTTCCTTGAGTTTGCGTCGTTGTCACAGACGAGGTGCCTCGTTATCAGGGGAGGAGGTCCTCCCTCACCGCGCAAGGGAACACGACTTGACGGAAACTTTGGCAATCTGAAATTTGCACTCTCTATGTAAAGTTGCATTTTCCGTAAACAATGACACCCTCTAGTATTCTCTCAAATCTAGTGGATGAAAGCCACCCTGCACTAGCTTTCTCGCTGTTCCCTGAGGTTGAGTCGTCGTCGCGGACGGGGTGCCTCGTTATCAGAGGAGGAGGTCCCGCCCTTATCGCGCGAGGCCACTCGGGGTCTCGGCTCGTCGACTTCGTCCAGATTGGCAGATGGCGAGGCAAGGTTAGGAGCGTGCCGGGCGCGAGTCGTTGGTAAATGAAGTCGGCGTTAGACTCCTCGGTTGCGAGTCTTTGGTGCCGTGCCGGCCGCTAGTTAGGCCCGGCAGGGGCCAGCGGGCGAGAAGGAAAACGGACCGCTAGCACCGTGTACGTGCTCCCTGTGCACATTACGGGGTAATAAGAAAAGTCAGCCGGGGCGCGAGCGCGCCGGCAAATCACGTCGCCTCTTTTGTTGCGCTATGGAAATACTTTTCCGCCGGCGGAGCGACTCGGCTCGGCCGGCGATTCGCGTGCTAGCCGCCGAATTACTCGCCGCGGCCGAGCCGTAAAACGGCGTAGCGGAAGCTCCGGCGCTGCTGAAACAACCGGCGGCGAATGTACCCCCGATTGCATCCGGTAATTCGGAAATTCGGAAAAATATCCCTCGGTTCCGTCGATACCATTAAAGAAATTAAAGGACGGAGATATATTTCCTTGACAAGCCGAAATTTATCGCAAAAGTTTAGGTAACCGGTAACGGAGCGGAAGCAAGATCGAGATTACCTTTCTACAGGACAGTTAAAAGCAATGTTTGGAATCTGCATTCAAAAAAAAAAATCTTCATTGAACCATGAGAAATATTTCTTCGAATAGTACCGACGAAATATTTCGTTACTTCAAAAATTATTATTTGACTCGGATAATATCGAATAAATTGGACGCGACGTTCCTGTCTTGCTCCTCCGTAAAGATCACCGATTTCTAATTAATTTCCTATTTCCTTGACAAACGTAATAAAAAGTAATCAACAAAGACTCGTAATTCCTGCCCGAAGGAGCATAACCACTGTCCCCATTGCCCATTCTTGTTGAATTCACTTTAACCCGACAGGGTAATAAAAATTTCACGTGGTGGAGGAAAGCAGCTCCCGCGGATTCTCTTCGAGGCAAGATGGCCGCCGAGAAGAGAAGCCGCGAAGAGAAGCGACGAAGAGAAGCGGGTCGATTCGATTCCCCTTGACGCGCTATTGCCGGGGAGGTAGGAACAATAATAGAATCTCGTCTCGGACCCGAGGTTGGCCCGCGGAGCGACAGCCCGCGAGGGCAGAGGAGGTCCTCCCGACGCATCTCTCGCCGGTTGATTGATGGACGAGTCGCCATGTTTATAATTAGAGAGCGACGTTTCCGGTGCCCCTCGGCCGCGGAGATCGAACCGAATCTCCCGGATTAATTCGTCGCGCGGCGAAGGAGCCGCGAGCACGTGCGAGCGGACGCGGCAGACTCTCTGGACCGTGAAATCCCGGCCCGAGACAAGTCGAGGCCGTTAATCATCCTCTCCTTAGAAATCCGCCCGGCGGAGATCTAATTAACCGTATAACTCGAACGCTCCGGAGCGATTCATGCCGGATTTTTATTTAGACCGTGATGGGACCAAGTTTCTGCATGGCTTCGACCTCGGGGAAAATAAGGGCCTCGACTTTTCGGAGGAACGAGATAATTAAGGAGGACTACCCGAGATAGAGAGAGTACCGAGAACAGAACTTACCGGTATTAATATCGAGCATTTGTTCTCCTCTAGATACCCACCATAGGCGTTTCCCTTAATTAAAAAACTAGTTTCTTCAATCGGGATAGATCGAGCGAGACCAAGAATAGGCTGTATCGACGTTGTAGTTAAAATACTTAACCAAGGGTTACCGAAGAGTTAATCAACCGTCCTTGAGTGGATACTTAACGCTGGATTTGAAATATAGGTTAGACTTATTTTTGTCCCTACGAACTTCCGTGAAAATTTCTTTTCCCAGTAAATGTTTCTTCCCGCGTCGTTTTAACGACAGTGTCTTCAGGGTTAGTGACACGTACTTCCAATTTTCTGGAAATTCAAGCCTTCGTCCCGGAAGGATGAAAACTTGGGAAATGACTAATTTGTATAAAATCTTTGTCGGTTATCATTGAGCGTAACATAGAATGAGGATAACAAACGACTACTTTACATCTTATATATTTACCATTGTATATCCTTTTCTTGTGGAAATTATCATTAGACGTTAATCGACGCGCGCGTTGGACGACTCGCTTTTCGAGCGTTCCGTCACCCGCGTTCCGGTCGTAACGACATGCGCTCCTCTTGTCGCCCGATGCATCGTTCTTAATGCACTTTACCGATCGTTCCGTTCCGGCGTGGGAACGCGATTCAAGGCGGTCATCCAGCGCCTCCGCCTCACCTGGGACCCGGTGCGAGAACGCTCGTAGAAACCTTTTAGTCGCGCGCGAGTCACCCGCCGCGGAATCCACGTGCACAGGAAACGAAAATGCGGGCGAACGCTCGCACGTGCGTAACGACCGCTACTCCCGATGACGCCTTTTATCGCGTTCGGCCGTTTCCACGCGAAACGTTCGCTGGACGTCCTCGAGACGTCGCGACGATTGCCCAAGAGCCCGAAACCGACTCCTACGAAAATCCGAATGACTTAACACATTCGCGACCGGCAATTTTTTTTCCGTTTCCAATACTGAGTACCGGCGAAAATAATTAAATTCTGAAACTGGTTCCCGCAAACTTGTATCGTGTATCGTTATGGACGTGATTCACGTCAGCGGCAATCAGGAATAGAGTTTAGAATGACGTGAATTCACGTCAGCGGTCGCGAATGTGTTAAGAGGATGTGAAAGTGGCATCCGAAAGCTCAATCGTTCATAAAACTTTTCTACGAACTGGGTGTTTCAAATCGTTTCATACTTTAAAACGTGAATACGGAGACCCTAAGGTAGGTCCTGAAACTCGTGAAACTTCATTTTTTTATAAACTACTTTTAAAATACCTATAAACAAATGTGAAAAGAATTGAAATTTCATGAGTTTCAGGACCTTCCTTATAGTCTCCCTGTTCATGTTGTAAAGTTTCAAACTATTCGGTAAACCGAGTTGGGAGAAAAGTTTTATAAACGAAACCTCTTCGACGCCACTTTCACTCCCCTTAAATCATTAAAATAAGGTTATGGTACTACACAATAAATCGTAAAATTCGATAACCGTTTGCGATTTTAGGTACATCTGTTTTGTTATTATATTTAGAGTGAGGACCCGAAAGCATACGCGACTGACAGAGAGGGTAGATTTAGGTGTCACTGCCAGGCGGCTAATGGCGGACGCTCGCGGTGTCGGTTCGGGCAGAAGAATGGACGGCGTGTGCGCTCGCGTCGGCGCGTGAAAGAACCAACGGGAGCGCACTCGTTAGTCGAGTCGCTCGCACGCGATGCCGTGTAAGAAATTAAGATACGCGTGTAGATATTTAGAGGCGCGTTCGGAGACCCTCCGAGAAGAGTACATAGCGGCCGCGGTGCTCGACTTATCTCGCGGCCACCCTTGTCTTCTATTATTACCTCGTCTTTTCCTTCCCCTGTTTTTTCGAGTGAAAGCCTCGGAGTCCCTCGCCGGAAAAAGTGTCCGATTGGACAGTTTTCGTATCCTTAAGGTGATACGAAACTGGCGTCAAAGACACCTCGTTCGCGAAACATTTCTCCGAACTGGGTGTACCGAATCGTTTAAAACTTTTTCAACGTAAACGTGGAAGCTGGAAAGAAGGTCCTTGATACCCATGAAATTTCAATTTAAACAAAATTCGGTTACAGGTATTTTCAGCAAATTTTTTTTTTCGTAGAATATGAAATTTTGTGGCTTCCTTATTGCCTTCATATTTATGGTGTAAAGTTTTAAACGATTCGGTACAGCTAGTTCTGGAAATAATTTCACGAACGATTGACCTCTTAGATGCCATTTTTACATTACGTTAATACTACCTTACGAAATGGAAGCTCTAAGCTTACGTTACATACATTGCAGGGTCTGCAATAATACGTATCTCTAGAAAGGTTGCAAAAAGAGGAAGGTTGAGTTCTTTCAAACTGTATCTTTCTCGTGAAAATGTACCGTTCTGGTACTTCAGCATTTCAATTGAACGTATATTAATTGGCATCGTCCCCCCTTGCTCGTACGTGGGCATAATTAATAATGGAATACCACGCGAATCAAATTTTGGAGTATGTGACAGGAAATGTCGTTTCACGTAAGGAAACGCGATAGCAAAGTTAATATCTGCTTCTTGCAACCTAGTGCCCTTGTAAGAAACGACGTGGTCAGGTTTTCATACTTACCGCGTTTCTGCATGTAGCTGAAGAGATCGTCCAGGAACTCCCTTCGCTTCGGATCATCGCTGATCTCGTACAACTGCAATCAAGGTAGAATCGACAATTAGGATCCTCGTGGTTCGAGACAGAGGAGTTTGAGAGGGTTAATCGAAGAACGATTATGCAATCGGTGTCTTGGAGAGTCATTGACTGAAGTCGATTGGTAACGAGAGTAGTTTGTAAGTGTTAAGTGCCTTGCAAAATATAAATGATCACTTACAAAAAAAATCTAAACAAATGGCAAAAAATTTGAGGGATGTCGCGCACCCTCTTCGCCCGTTCCTGTTCCTTTGGGAAGGGATTAGTGGAAGACGCGATTTCTTCAGGACACGGTCCCCTAAGAATCCGATTCCTTCAGGACGTGATCCCTCCAGCATGCGACATTAGAACTCGATCTCCGGGAACCATCCCGTCTAACGCGATTCCTTCAATAACCAAACTCTATGAAATGCGATTTCTTCGGAAAGCAATCCTTCCAGAATCATTCTGTTTACTTAAAGGGATCGCGACGCTCCTGGCTAACGCTTGGCCTCCAGGTCCGGAGGAAACGAAAACGTTCTTGTTCATATACACACGCGCGGCCGATAATAAAAACAGGAGTGAAACGAGTATGCTCATAGCGACAGACAGATTAGTTAGCTCCGATTATTAATGATTCCGTTTAACCCACCTCATAACCCGAAAGGGGCCCGTCCCCTCTCCTGGGGCCCGAGCGAAACCCAAACCCCTTCGGGCTAGCGAGGCGCGTATTATCATATTTGTTATGTACGATGCGCTATATCTAATTTGAGACTCTCTAATTGCTTTTATAATACGAGCTCCGTTCCACCCCGGAGTCCCTTGAACCTCCACCGCCCCAGCGGCACCCATTCAACCTCCGCGGTCGTATCCTCGACCTCCACACATCGGCAGCCTCCACTCGCCCCGGATCCGCGATAAATTTCATCGGCTCGTTGGATCACGATTCGCGCACTCGGTGCCCACGGGACTCCCCTTCCTTTCGGCGAGTATGAATAATTAATGAATTTATAGGTGCGACCCTAATTTATCGGTTGCAGTCCACTTTGGCCGCTCCGGTTGTCTTCGGTCGGTCTCCGGCCGATTTTCGCGTCTTCCTCGTTGAGCGAGTCGTTCTCAAGAGGGGAACCCTCATTTTCCGGATTTCAATAGAAGAAGGAATTATTGGATAGAAAATTTCAAGGAAATTGTAATATTTGTTTCCGCGCGTGTTTTGCGCCATGGGATGCGATATGGGACTGCCGATCGGCCGCATCCAGGTTGAGAAGGAGAACCAGGGAGCAGGAAAAAGTCCACTCCTTCTTTGCCTCCGGTTCGTCCTTCTCCGTGCTCCTTGGACTGGTTCGGATGGTGATCTATCGGGGAAAAGAAACCCAGCCGAGCAGGGTCTGCGGGATGATAATGACGATGCTCCGCGAATCGCGTTTTACTTCGCTCTCGGTTACCGTATAGTGCTCCGCTTGCTTTGTTGTAGGTATTCCATCGGTCGCGGATGCATGCGGAATGCAGCAGAAACGCGTCACGTGTTTTCGAATATGCAAGAAGTTTACAGTCGCCCAGAGTGCGGTGTAAACGCCGCCCTAAGGAGGTACTCCCGGGAGCTGTATCTACGCTTGCGTGTAGGGATGGTTTCGGCCAGAAGAGGCGCTTTTTGTAAACGCATTCTCGGAGATAAAAGATCAAGAATATGATGAAAAAGGGTATTCAAGTAAATTTTTAACATTTCTGACGAATTTTCTAATTCTGGGGAGCAAGATCGCCTTGAAAATCCTTCAACCCGCGGACGCGGGCATTGAAGTCTCCGGCAGTGCAGGGCACGCGGGGGCTCCGACATCCGCCATTGCGTCACGTTGCACGCACGTACCATAATTTTTGTTGTCAATATATCTAGGATTAACCCTACCGACGATATCTGCGAACCTTTTCTCGGCTATTTAGCCCGAAAGATTGCTCGTTTCAATGCAGAACCACGCATAGGCAAAGGTAACGACGTCTCCAACAAATCAGGGAATGCGGGGACTCGGAAGTTCGCCATTAAATCGCGTTATACACTTGCCGTGCGACGGTTCCCTATTTTTGCTATCGGTAGGTGCTAGGGTTAACTCTACCGGCGTTATCTACGCATTTTTCCTCGACTATCAGCCGGAAACGCTGTGCATGTCAATGAGAATTGCGCGCGGCCCTAATGTTATATCACCGTATTGTTCGGCCCCGCCCGTTATATTTGCCTTTCCCGTGTGCGTCCATGTTGGATGAACGGCTCGTGAAGGGACTCGGACCCAAACGAAGGTCCTAACGAACTCACATGTCAAATTGAAATCGATGGAATCAGGGACCTCCTACCGAATCGAATCCCAACGCGAGATAATCGACTCGGGCTACTCGTTTAACGATACTGTCGATTAATTAGAGCAGGGCTCCGACAGGGGGGAAGGATCGCTCGGCAGGGGAGTCCGCCACCTTCGAGGGTCCGAAATACCGACAAGGGCCATTTGGGTTGATGAACGATTCTATCCTCCTCGGGTGGAAATTTGCGCGTTACGGCTGAACCGGACGCAGTTGCGACGTCCATTTAATGTTGTTCCCCCATTTAAGAATTTCCTACTCGTCTGGAATTTTTTTGCTCCCCAGAGAGTTTTAGTTTATGTTATAAGAGAGAAAATCGGAAGAGGAGTAAATGGTACATCCTCCGGGAGATCTAACGACTTCCTCCAAGTTTACCATGGTGTTCCAAGTCGAGTAAATCAGACGAACGAGGATCCGAGAAATGGTCCCGGCGTGGCGTTCGTACATTCGTTCATATCCAGTTGGGTTTTTGCGGCAACGCCTTCCCGCGATCTTTCCACCCCTCGAGCTGCGGAGCCGCGACGGAACTTCTTATGCGCCATTTTGTACCATTTTCTGAAGCGTGTGAGAGGCGCATCGGTTCCAGTGTAAGTGCCCCCTTTTTGTTCCGTTCTTGTTCTCGCGAGAGATGAGCTCGTTAGGGAACGAGCAAGGGCTAGGGCTTAAATGAGGAGGAAGCGGTTAGGGGATGCACCAGCCGGGGGGAAGAAGGGTTTTAACCGGCACACGTATTGATTGATCTACCGTTAAGCGGCCCGGCGACGACCACACGGGGGGACCAGGGAGACCAAGGGGACCAGAGGGACCGAAGGAACCGAAGGAACCAGGGGCAAGGGCGAACCGTATAAAGACGATTAACGGAATTTCTTCTTGAAGATGCTTACGCCTTGGCTCCGCCCTTCGGCTCGAGTGATGGACCGCGAATCATAATTCTGGGCACCGCTGACCCCTTCGATCCAGCACTCCTTGCCCCGGGTCCACCCCTTTTGACCCCAACGTTCAAGACCATCATTTTTCTCATCGCGAGGATTCGAAGGGAACATTTTACAACCACTTTTCCTCGAAGAATATGAAACGTTTCAAACTAGTTCCCCTCCGCGTCACCTCCCTTTAACGCACTCCCAAGGGGTGATCGATATCTCGCGCCACGTCGTCGATCGAATTCTTCGACTCTACGTATCGGCGAGTCCCTGCTACAGCGATCGACGCGTTGGCCCTTCCTGGTGACAAATAGCATTCCCCGGAACGACCTATACGAGGCAGCCCCCCTCACTAAATGGTATCGCCCCCGATTCCCCCCAATCCTCTCGGCGGAGTAATACACTTAAGGGGGCTCGGCGGATCCCCCCCACTCGGTACACCTTGCTAGTTTTACGAGCAATAATTATCGATGCGCAACTTTTTCTCCGCTCGGTGCCAGAGATTGAGATACGCCGGCACCTCCGGCCGATAACGAGCGTCGATAGGGGGACGTTTAACTCGCGTGGTATCGCTAGGAAATTACTGCGGTGGTCGGGCCTCGCGCGCTGCAGCGGCCAGCTACGGCTCCACGCATACGACCTCGCGCGTTGCGACGAGTAGATACGGTGCCTCCTACACCGCCAACCGAACCGAAGCTAGGGGCTACGGTCACTCCTACACAGTCGAGAGTAATCGGCATATACGTGAAGGTCTAGGGGGCATACAGATGTACGGACCTACGGTTGCGAAGGGGAAACGATTTCTACGGTGCCTTCTTCGATGTCCACCGGCCGCAACGGAGATTACGAGCTAAAACACAACAATGGGTCGAAATTCGAGAATACCTGTCCACGACCTCGCGCGCTGCAGTCAGTAGATACCGACTTTCCTACACGGCCGAGTGAACCGAAACTAGTGGATTTGTTAACGCGTACAAGGCAAAGAGGACTTGGAACACATGTATTTACAGGAATTCCTGGTTTACACCGATTTACGATACTACGGCTGAGGAGGGGCAACAATTTCGATGGTTTAGGGAACGATATAATGATCCGAAATTCGAGATTAGGTGCACACGGCCTGCTACAGCTGGTGGATCCTTATTATCATTTTGTGCACAGTCAAATAGAAGGAAGGCAGGGGGTTTTGGTCACTCTTACCCTACTCTGATCGGTACCCTGAGGGATATGAATTCCTTCCCGTCATGCGTTGGCGACACCACGTCTGCAGGGAAGGTGTTCTATCCGTCAGCGTACGACGTGAACGCTTATCGAGTACACCGATATACTATACCGCAAGAGGAGCAATTTCTATGGTGTTTTCTTCGATGTCCACAGTCCGCCGTGATAACTACTATCAGCCGAGGCGCGGAAAGTAGCGCAGGATTCGAGAATGGGGTAGCTGCACGCGACCTCGCGCGCTGCAGCGAGTAGATACGGCGCTCTTTACACTGGCAGGGTGTACGTGTGGGTACGCGCCACCCATCGTAGCCTCGGCATGCCTTCTGTTTGCACACGATCGCGCAGTGCATACGAACTACAATCGCTTGAAGCAGAACTACTTGCACGGTGCCTTCGGTGCCTAGTGCCCGTTACGTTGACTCCGACGTGCCGGCCGCGGCTTGCAATAATAAAGCGAAATTTCCGTGCGGTTAAGCCGCGGCGTAAAACGCGTGCATGTGGGACCGGCCGATGTACGTTTACTTATTACCTTAATTATGTAATTGGTCGTATGCACGGGGGTATACGCCACGGTTGCATATGCGGATGACCGCACGGAAAGGCCCTGGGTGCGCGGGGAGGTCAACTTCCGGCCGTAAAGTTTTAAGGGCGCGTCTCCAGCGAACGGAACCGACTCCCGGTAGAGCAAGCGCGCCGGAGTTTCCACCGCAGATTAGCAAACCCAGATAGAGGGGTGAAGAACCCGCCGGAGAATTACGCCGGCCACTCGACGCGGCGCCTTATCGACGCGAGGACGCGGAGATCCGAGGGGGTGAATTCCCCATAGGGGAATCGTGGTTTGTCGAATTGGAGATGTATCGCTGCCAAAAGATCTGGGCCAAAACCGGGAATTATCACGTTGGAGGGTACTTTCCCCTTATCGAGCCCTGATTAAGTATAACGGTCTCTAAACGTCCTAAATTGAAGTCGTTCGTGCCCTACATTTATGTCAAACATACGTATCTTAACGAATAAATACGAAATTTAAATTTTTTAAACGTTCAGGCTTTTAAGAGAAATCGAGTCGGAATTATACTAAGGGGTGATGATATAAAATCGAACGTAGGGGTGCGTCCCTGGTCTCGGCATTTGCAGTACAGAGACATGCGGTTCTTGTATACAAAGCGGACAGACTCGAGGCGGAGCTTACGCTTAGGGAAATCACTCGCACTCGAGTGCGAGTCATTTTCCTTTCGAGAAACCGGGGCAATGCGGAGGGATATCAAGATCGCGAGCGTTATACGAGCGGCCATTACGGCCGCTACCATTACCCGCTGCCGGACATTAAAGATGGTCGGCGCAATTATAATTATTACGACACGAATGGCGTACAGGGCCGGGCGTTCCTACGAAATCTCCATAGGTACGCTCCATGGGGAACCCGTCACTATATCGGCTTCGCGTCTTGTTTTACCCTTCCTAAATAAACACCCCCTTTCCTCGGATCGATGATAACCTAGAAAACGAGAGCCTGACAAGAACCTTTGAAATTTATCTCAAACATTCTCTGCCTCCAGAGCTTCACCTCGCCGTCTCCTTTTTGCGTCTTCAAAGCGAAGGGGCGAATTAGAGAAAACTCTAAATAATAATAATTTTGGGAATCCTCCCATGGACCTCCGAGGGCAGATCTTCGGGCAAATCCGACATTTCCCCTCGAATTTTGGCAATCTTCTCGAAGTGGAAGGAAACGTCAAGGCTTGGGGCGTCGACGAGCCCCCTCCGGTTCTGGTCGTTTAATAACCTTCAATCGAGGAACTGGTGCTCGAGAGGTCTCCGGTTGGCTTCTCGGTGAAATTGTTATTCCGGCATAACGATCGCCGGTGGATCGAGGGATGGCAATAATTACAGCCAGCCGGAGATTGTCCTTCGGGGAAAATGGAGTGGCTCTTCGATGAGCGCAAGGCGGGGACCTAACGTGGCATGTAACGAACGGCCAGCCGCTCAGAGGAAACGCTCGGTGGCGGGGAAAGGGCCGAGGAACGATTCGGAACTTCCATTATTGGGACGAAATCAGATCGGATCTTTCTCCCGTCGATATCGCCCCGCGGAAGCAGATAAACCCTAGCTCTAATCCGATGAGGTCCTCCACCCGGGTCCAGTCTCTCGGCCCTTTGTGCGACTTCGACGCTTCGGAGCCTCGAAGATCCCAAGCTTCCTCGTCTTCTCATCGCCTCGGTGGAAGCTTTCCGAGTCTTTCCCACTCTCCCCCGCGGGTTCATTCAAGATCTGGTCCAGTCGAGTCACGCGAAACCCGCACTTCATCAAACGAAGTCCAGGACGGAGGGACTCGAAGCTGCCCAACGGTTGATTTTTAGTGTTTTTTTCTCCGAGTAAAATATTGCCAATAAAGTTATCGGCAATGTCGGTCAGTGCTTTTTCGAAGGAGTTGCCGATCTCTCGCGGCAGCTCATCGGAACCTCGCGCGGCCCGTAAAAATGGACGTTCGGTCTCATCCCAGTGAATTTGGCCCGCCCGAGAACGGCGAGGAACAATACAGCCGAGTTTCGTTCCGTCGATAAGATCTCATCCTCGTGCTTGGCCAACATCGAAGGAAAGTTACGACGCGGAAGGGATGCATCGCGAAATAACTTGCTCTCGAACAAAGGCGCGCCTCGGCCCGAAAATCCACATCCGGAGGTGCGTTTCGCTCCGCGTTAGGACGGGCAAAGATTGGTATAAAAAAAAAATTGGTAAAGCGAATTTTATTAGCGGAGACGGTCGTCCGGAGAGAGATCTAGGTCGAGCCAAGAATCCGACGAAGAAGCGCGTCGGATGGATCGACAGGGTCGACCTGGAAATCCGAGAAACTTCTTGGGGCCCCAAGGAGCGAGGCCAATGTCGCCAGGTGTCGGTCTCCGAAAGAAATAGAGAAAACCGAGTTCCCATCCCCAGTCGGAGTCCCGATAGACTCGGCTTTATGTCCGTAGCTGGAAATATTAAATCGCACCTAAACGCGTTTTATGTCGGCCGCCTAATAATCTCCGGGGACTGATTCTCTCGCGGCCGAGTCGACGCGCGATCCTCTCGGTGGCCGGGAAGTGGGCTCTTTCTTCGAGGGTCCCGGTCGGACCCTGGTCGGGCCCGGCCCCGTTAAGGCTCCGCCAAGGCCCCGACCGGGCTCGCTCTCGGTGGGCGGCCTGCGCATCCATAAACTTTTTAAATGCCCGCAAACGCCTCGGTTTACTCAGGAACCCTTTCCGTCCCTTTCGGCCGAGCATTGCGCGATCGCCGCGCCTTACTCGGAACTGGAACTGGAGCCGAAGCTGGAACTCGAGCTGGAACCGACGCGATGGTCGCCGATCGGTCCTCGTACCGCCCCGAAACCGATTCGGATTCCGCGAAGTCGCGCGACGCTTTGCCGACCCTCGCGATGCCCGCCAATTTCAAACCCCGTAACGTCGCGGTCTCTCGTTTCGGGCAAATCCCGCAATTTCTCCCAGTCAAACGCGAACAATACATTTTTCCCTCTTAACCTAATTTCCGCAGAGTCGCATGATGACTCGTGTAAGTCCTATGCATTCATGAATCCCAGATTGTAGATTATCAAATCTTAGCTTCGATTCGTGCGTGCTATAAACAAGACCGCCCGGCATCGTACATCCGAATGCTGCGGAAGTTTTCATACGTCTCTGATCTTTATTACATTTCATTGTTCAATATCTGCACTAGGTTCGATTCATCCGGCAAGCACGGTCATGCATCCATCGCCCGTCTGTTGGACGCTACTATATGCGATCTCACGAACTTCCCAATCGTATGTCCAATGCCGAATGATTTCCTTCTACACGCGTGAAACAAGACTTGCGCATTTTTGATCAATTATTTGGTTTTCGTCGGTTAAAGCGATCCAGGGTTGCACGATCGTTTCTATCAGGAGTTTTGATTGTTTTCTCGGCCCAATTTCAAGAAAGTCGTTCGACCACAGCCGTAAGAAGCGGCTTTCGGCCCTGAACGAAAGAGACGACTCGATCCCGAAGTCGTCGAGCAGGTGGCTGGAGGACACCTCGGAGTTCGGTAGCAGGGCCGAGATTTAGGGAGGCGCGGATAGGGAGCGGAGCTACTCGGTAGCCGATCCAATTCCGTCGGTGATAGCGCGATAGCCGGGCCCGATAATCGGCTCGCTGTCGTCGGGGCGGCCGCGCAACGGTAGTCCCGGGTTAATTTAGGTTGGGCTAGGTTAGCTCGGACAGCGGGAGATAAAATGACGCGGCTTAAAAGGCGTTGCGATCGATTAACGCGGGCCGTGGCCCGACATAAAATACGACTTCTAAGTGGCATTCGGCCCCGGCCTTACGATCGCGGAGGGGCCGGGAGGCGACGTTCTCGCGGGCCCTGGACGTCGGTGCGGATCAAATGGGCTGAGCTTCGATTATAATAAATCAAGGCATAAATAATGAAGGGACGGATGGGCCGAAAGGGAAGAGTCGGTCCGCCGTTGCGATCGGACCTCGAGTCGTCCGCGGATGCACCCGTGGTCCGAGGATGCAGCGCGGGCATACCGCCCGCGAGAAACGAACGAGCCTGTCCTCGAGGGTTCGACACACTTTTCGCCTCGGGGGGGTCAATCGAAGCTGCCGAACCCGCCGAAATTCTCGTTAGGGTGATTGAGCTCGTCGGTTTAGGGGTAGACTTCGAGAAATTGTCGTTAAGTCCGAAGACTGACGCGCAAAACTGTCTGGGAGGAATCCGGGGACTTCCTCTTCGCTTCTACGATTCGGGTGATCTCTGATACGTTGAATGTCAACGAACGATGGGGTCCCGATCAATATCGAACGCGTGTCAGACTGGAGGCGATAAAGACTTTCAAGGATACCTAGCGTAAAAGTAGCCACAAGCATAAGACCCATCACAGCTTGCGTTAACGCGGTTAATTTAGCGATTGTGCAACGATAGGCATCGGAACCAAGAAATTAAATTGATGAAAATTTATTGCGGAGTTGCGTTTTGACATTTCTTTAGCCAGTTCTCGCAGATCTATTTATGGTGACCGTAACACGAGGTTTCTGTTAAGATCTTAAGGTGCTGTGAAAGTGGCGTCAAAGAGGTCCCGTTCGTAACACTTTTCTCTGGGTGTACCGAATCGATTGAAACTTTACAATATAAATATGGACAGTATTTGGAAGGCCCTAAAACTCATGGAATTTCAATTTTTTTTCTTTTTAATTTGTTCATAGGTATCGTTAAAATTTGTTATAAGAATTGAAATTTCATGAATGTCAGGACCTTCCTTACAGCTTTCATATTCACATTGTAAAGTTTGAAACGATGCGACACACCCAGTTCAGAGAAAAGTTTCATGAGTGGCATTTCGTATGCCACTTTCACATCCCCTTAATAGCGAGAATTGGCCGATAAAGTGCAGAAAATTTAATATGGCGTCCCGTGTTTGAAAATTTGATTCGATAGTTCTCATTGTTCGGGTTTCGGTTATTTTAACGTGAGGGTGTGCGAAGGCTTTAGCGGGTATCGACGTATGTAACAAGGGCAGGAAACGGATTTCGGCGGGCTACCGATTCCTCCTTGGATTACTTCGCACCTGACCTCTCGGGTAAACTCAGGTAATTGGTTTAACAGTTGCCGATCTTTCCTCGCGGAAACAGCTGTCCGCTCCCGGTTAAACCGTGTCCGCCATTCGGAATATTTGCAGTCTACTTAGAGCCCGAGTTAGGAACGGGCTGGCTCTTCGTGACGAGATATAATGTTACACGGGGCGAAATATCGCTGACGTTACAAATTAATAAACGACCGGCTGCCGCCGCCGACACGCTTCACTTATGTCGGCGGGAATGGCACGAAAGGCTCCTAGACGCCCAACTACGAGAGAAAAAGCACAGTTTCAATGGGAATTTGCATAACACAGTCGTCGGTATAAATTTCCCCCTTTGTCGCGCACTCCTTCCTGAACGTGTACTGCAATTTGTCGACGTTAAGGAAGGGCAAGTAAATCGTAAATGAGCGTGTTTATCCAAATTCCTTTTTCTTTGCCATCTGTCGCTACCGTGAACAACATGGATGTAAAAGAAAAGCTCCAAAGGATATCATTCAGACGCCTACAACGACGCCTCTTTGCAAAGAAACCACATGAATTGAGATCCCACTTAGTTTTCTGTTTTTACCATGAACGCTATAGGTAGTTAGCGAATTCTACGAAAAAAAAAAAAAGAAGAAAGAAACAACGAGAGGTTTAGATTTGCAACATCTCTACCGAGAAACTACAACACGGATTCGAAGTCGATTTCATTTTCAATCCTCATCATAAACTGCATACAAAATTCGTGTCCACGGTTTGCACATTACAGTCTTTCTTGAAAACGGAGTCGTAAAAAACAACTTTTTTCTACAGTACATAATTTGCCTGTAATAATTAATTTAAAAACGGCCGACCAGGAGAGTCAAAAAGTACGCAGGAAGTCGTCTTGCCCGTATACCGCCGACATTAGAACGCACACTGTTAAAAAAATTCATAAAATTCATAGAGTTTTAATACATAAAGTTGCAGTAAAATTATAAATTTGACGTCTTAATAGTGAATTAATATACATTTATTATAAAATTCTAAGTAAATTTATAATTTTATAACATCGTGTTGTAATTTTGTGAAATTGCGGAGAAAAAGGATAAATTTGATATTGATATAAAGTCATTTAGTACGCGTTGTTTGTACATTTTTTAGATGAGTTTTGAATTTTACGATCGTTTACATAAGTTTATTTCTTAAACAAATTTAATCGAGAGATGACAAGCATCAGTGGTACTGGCGAAGAAGCATCGTAGCGACATTCTTGAGTCCGAGGAATATTTAAATAACATTAGAAAAAATTCTGACAATCAATAGAAGACTGAGGTAGTATCATGGACAACGTTATTGCTACTTTTCCGAGAGTTCCGGATTCGATACCCCGATAATTGGAAAAAGATCTTTTTCAGCGTTTAGGGCAGGGTTGTCTTCAAAATCGTCCTCTAACGTATCCGGAACATATGTCAAATTTGTTTGTCTGCAGAAAAACCGTTTAAAATCAAGTACCGATCAACAGAAATTTCTAACATATATTACAAATTTAGTACATATGTGCAATAAATTTATGAAAATATGTCATAAAATTAGTATACCACGTCTGAATAAAACATCCATCAAAAATGTTATACAATTATCATATTTTCTTTTTAACAGTGCAGTCGAAACGAGTTCAGTAAATGGTCGCACCCGGCCATTTTTCAATTAATTGTTACCGACAAATTATTCACCGTAGACCCAAATTTTAGAACACTTTTCGACTTCGTTGACAATGGCAGTGATGTGCAAACCGTGAATACGAATTTAGTTCCACCCTGTAGATAAGAAACGAGTGCTTTAAAAGAAAATGATTAGCGAGAGGTTTGGATCCGCAACGGCACCTCTCCGCAGGGGAACCGCAACAAGGAATGCCACCGGCTGAGGGAGACCAGGAGGAACTGGTCCTCATCCGAAGCCCGATGATTTACCAGCCCAGCTTCGGGGCACTTCTTGTTACTCTTATCGTGGCCGAACGTTCGCGCATACTTGGTCCAATACGCAAAATTACGTATGCCTCCGTTTAGGAGGTCTTTACAAAGGAAAATAATACGGGAAATAAAATGTAAAAAGAATCGAGGCGTTCCGCACCGTGGTATTCGGAATATTATCGCAAGTAGATACGTTCGTCCTAACTTTCATACGGAATAATAATTTCCTACGTCGGGCTGATACGAGGCCGGCCAATCGCATGATTCCTGCGACTAAAAGGTTGCCAGTCCCGACATCGCCGGTTTCCGTTGTCTTCGTTTACGAGCGCAAGGTGATAGCTCGCTATGAGTCACACCTGGCGAAACGATTGCCGGGGCTGTTATCCGGAGGGACTACGGATCGCATGAAAGTCGAGTACTCGGTTAATTTTTTGCACGTCGCTCCGCGTCCGAGGATCCTTACGAACGACCCGAATATCAGGCGATAAGCCCTTATCACCGCTGATCTATCTCCTCGCGAGCTTGAGGAGCCAGGCCGGGTATGGCGAGGGCTCCTTATTCTACTCCATTTTGTAAGACAATGACAGTTTCAATCGGCGTATCAAAGGAAACTAATAGACATACAAATGAAGACAGTAAGTCATGATGCTAGTAAACAAATGTTCACTCTGACTACGTGTAAACCTGCAAAACCAAGTAATTTTAATGTATCGTTGGGTATTAAATTTATCCCGCGATCGGTTGAATACATTTGCATACTGTTTACTAAAATCAGGTGAATCGGGTCTGAATAGGTAAATGAAAATAAATTTCCGTTTCTTCCTTAATTAGATTATTAATTGGGGCATTACGGACCTACGCGTTGCTTATGCAAATTTTTCATGAATATTCTGATTTCCATCCGTTTGATTTTGGATTTCCAATCGAAATGTGGGGAGTCAGTTTTTCGAGATAACGAGGGAGGATGACGAAAGACGCGAGTCGGTTATCATCCTTGACGAGCTTCGTTCTAGTTTTTCAGGCAAGGATTTCAACTAGTCATCGTCACCGGGGGTCGTTGATCGGTTCCACAATGGACACGCCGGTGTGTCCTTTGACGGTCTGCCGTCGAAGCCGAGTCCTGCGAGCCCTCAGTGTCGGAGGTTCCCAAGGAAAAGAGTCCCACGCGGAAACAAACGCGAGCTTTGTGCATTCGCTGATCTATGAGTTAGGGGAGAAGATGGCGACAAATCACAAACCCGGGGTAAAACTTGTTGAGCTTAATTCATTATCTAAAATGACTATCAAAAAGTCTGCAAGTACAGTTCTTTGTCATTTTTCGACCGATCTCAAAGGAACTTGCAGAATTTCGTAAAGACTTTGGGAGCACGGGGCCGCGCCGGTCGTTCCCATGGGAAGATGAACGCAAGCTCGATCCTGGTAAACTGGAAGTCCTCCGGGGGGGAAGTCTAGGCCAGGCGAATCACGCATAGAAAAGTCGCGAGATCCCTTTATTAGCGAACCCTTTCATTACCGAGGAGTGGCGGAGCAAGGAAATTGGAGGGGTAGAGATTTGCGGGTCAGCCAGCCGCGAGGGTCGAAGTTACGAGAGGCCGACAGCGGCAAGACCGCGCTCGTTTAAATAATAGAAAGATGAAGAAAAGGAGCCGAAATAAGTCCGTATCGCGAGGATTTCGAGAAATCGCGTGTCCAACGCGCCACGTCGAGTCTCAGGTCGAGGCCTGGTCGTTCCCAAGGAAGGCAAAGTCCCACGCGAAGACAAGCGCCAGCTTTGTGCGTTGGCCAGGGGCTACTCCGACTCTAGCCCGACCAGAGAGAACGGTAGAGGGGGGAGAGGGGAAAAAATAAAGAGGCTCAGCTCGGATCGCGAATAGAGAAATCGGGATGGGACGAAGGAGGCGGCGGCCCTCTTATTAACGAGGAAGCGAAACAACTCGCACTCCCCCGCTAATCGGACCCACACATCGCCGCGGCACGGCCATCTTTGTTTCGCCTCTCTTTGTACGGGACGCCACCCGGACGAGGGAGAGACCGAGCTCGGCGGGTTCTCTCGGCACCGAGAGAGAATGGCGCGAGTCCACTCCTCGTGTCCATTCACCTAAGAAGGATTACCCGTTACATCGGTCGAATTTCGAATTTCAATTAAAGCATTTACGTAAAGTCCCAGGATAACGAGTTATTTTCGGGCGCGAGGAAGGAAGAAGCCTCGAGGGATGAATTCTGGCGACGCTAAGAGAGACGTCTTCCGGGGACGTCGTTCCTTCATCGGCATCGAATCAACAGAATTTCAAAAATAAGTTTTCAAATGCAGATCTTCACCGGTGAAGCAGAAAGAAGCCTGGAGTGAATTTTAACGACGCCCAGGGAGACTTCAATGACCGCAACGACGTCATCCGGAGGCACCACTCCTTTACCGGGAACGGTATATCGGACTGGTCGAATGTCAAAATTAAAGTGATTAAATGAACTCATTTGCTAATAAGGCAGGAAGAAGCCACCAAGGATGAATTTCGGTGATGCTAAAAGAGACTTCCTTCATCGAGAAGAGTGCATAGGACTCGCTAAGTTTCAAAATAAAAATTAGTAAGCGTTCCTTCCCCACGAAGCAGAAAGATATTTGGAATAAATTCCAGCTGACTAGGGGAGAGTCCACTGAACGCAATTGCACCTTCCATATCTAGGTACTACTCCCCAATCAAGACAGCATCCTGTATTGGATTCATAAAATTTAGATAATTAAAATTGTCAAGTGAACTTCTGCACCAACGAGGTGGGAAGAAATCCCAAGGGGTGAATTACGGCGGTGATAACGAGGACTTCAATGACCGCAAGGGCGACTTCCGACGGGCATCGGATCGACGGAATTTCGAAATTAAAATCGTTAAGCGAACGGTAAAAGACCACGGCATCCGTGGGAGGTCCCCACGGGGAGAAACGCCCGCCGCCCTTGCGCGATTCCGCTCGCTCGCGATCGAAGGAGCTCGCGCTGTCGCGGTGGAAGCCGGCGAGAAAGTTAGCGCGTGTTTACACGACAGCGCTATGTAGCCGGAGACCTCGGAGAGCGGTCTCGGCGAGACCGAAATGGACGTTTCTATTTGTCCGAACACCTCGTCCCATTCCTCGTGCCGGTCGTCTCCTCTCGATCGCTCGGTCCCTCTCGCGCGAGTATCCGGTCCGAGCGGCTCGCGCTCCCTCTCGCTCGTTCTCGCTTTTACTCGCTCCTCGCCGCGGCCCCTGCGGCCAGCCCGGGCGCGTAATGACCCTCCGGTCCAGTCGAGCGAGCGCTAACCAGGGCCTTCTTTTTGCGTCCGGGGATTGATATTTAAATGTGACCAATTACCCGGAAGCTCTCGTCCTTCTCTCCCTCCGTCTCTCTCGTCCTCGCCCAGACGCGGCTTTGTCTCCGTCCTGTCTCCTAAGGGCGCGAAGGACCTTCCCACTAATAATCTCTCCCTAATAGTCGGCGGAATCCCCGGAAAAAGGAGAGGAGAGAGCGGAACAAGAGACGAGACCCCCCGATGACCAGGTGGACGCAACGCGGGAGATGCACCGTCGTCGTCCAAGGACGAGGAGGTTGGAGGTCCATCCTGAGAACCGAAAAGGGATCCATCGTGGGACGCGCCGGAGGATCTGGGACCGATTCCGAGCTTACGCGGTTTTTGAAAGGGTTTCTTAATTAACGATTATACTTCTTTTTCCTGGCCTTTAGAGTATGTCGTCTACTTTCGAAAATATCCTTTTCCTTCTCTCTCTGGGAATTCTTCTTTCTTTGATTAGACCCTTTGTTTTTAAATTAATATTTGAAAGTAATTCAGTTTTACCGGGCATTTTCGGGGGTTGAGGCAAAATTACTTTTGAACGTATCAGGGAAAGGAGATGAAACTCGAGGGGCCCAGTCGCCTCCTTCGTATTGTAGGGGTTAAGAGAGGTGAGACATGTAATTATGGAGGAGTCCCGATTCCTGGAGCTCCGTTGAGAATTGTACTCGTGGATCCGGAGGGGACTTCTGGACTTTCGATCGCGCCGATTTCGGTGGGATCTCGCCGAGATTCCGCGCTACCGGTCGGCGGAATCGGGTGCGGGCCCGGGGCCCGTGCGAGCGGCGCGGCCGACACGCATCCCTCGGTCCTCTCTCCGAGGAATCATTAACCCCACGAAGAGAGATCACCGGGGAACGGCGGATTTCGCCGTCCCGGCCCATTATATTCCGGAGTTGATAGTTAAACGCCCGCGCCGCACGAAAGACCCCGGGTCCTCCCGGGAGGATTCGCGGAAGCGGCGCGAGGGGAATCGCTCGCGGGCCCCGAAGAGAGGCGAACGATTTCCCCTCCCCTTGGTGGAAGCGGCCCCCGAAAAGTGCTTTTCGGCCCCGAAACCCTGCTGGAGGGGCCCGCGGAGGGGCGCATTTTATGATCGCCCGGCCCGGGATTCGGGCCCCTAAAAACCGAGGTTTACAGGGCACATCTCGGGAGGGCAACGATTTTATTAATAATTTTAATAGCTCCGCTCCCCAGCCGATCCGCCCACGCTATAAAAGTCTCCGCGTCGGCGATTTACTCGGCAAGTTTTCCCACCTTCTCGAGGCCCTCGCGCGTTCCCCACAAAGTCCGGCGAGCGGATCACGGATCTCCTCGTAAAATCCCGGGAATCGTCAATTCCGCTTATAAACGGCCGGCCGACGCGGCCGTCCCGCCGCACGACAATGTATTAAAAGGCACGGCCGGCCTCCGGCTCCGAAGGGTTCGATCGACGCCTTCATCTCGCGGAGATAGCGAGACCTTGCCGACGAATCTGCCTTTCCTCTACCTTTTAATTATTCGGGATCTCGAATCGAGCGTGTCGTTTCCCCTCGCGAAAGCTCTTGCAAAACGCGAGTAATCGGGTATTTTGTGCAGTAATCGTTAAACACGAAATGCATATTCTCGCACTCGGTTGAGATTTGACAATCAATTTTTCCTTGAACCTCTAGTTTAAATTCGGTATTTTGAGTCGAGTGGTTCTTTCACTTCTCTTTGCGAGTGCTCTTGCGTAGAACTACACGTATCGCTGTGTTTTGTACAATGGTCAAGCCCGGAATGCATTTCCTTGCATTCGTTCAGTTAAGATTTTGGCAACTGATTTTCGTTACACTTGCGATTTAATTACCCCAGAACGTTGATCGAGTAGACGTCATTTTCCTTCTTAAGACTTCTTACACGAAATAGTTATCACTGTATTTTTTTTTGCTCCGATCATGAACTACGAAATGCATAATTCTTTTGTGCTCGATCAGTCGATATCCCTATCATATGAGGTGACGACGTACCGTTGATTAATCGATTACCGTTGAGCGTGTGCTTCAATTTTATACAATCGGAGATTTTCTCTATCTGCATGAGGTTGTATAAAAATGCACATACCTCCGCAACTCCATCGGAAATTCTCCCGCACCCGTAATAAAGAACGATTTAGTTAGCCGGGGATTACTCGACGGGCTCGGGCATCGAATAAAGGAGGAGCAAATGTTTGCATGCCTAAGTGTTCGATGTTTGAGCGTCATTATTTACCTTGCCGAGGAATTCCAGTTACGTTCGCTGATACCCGAACAATCGGCGATCCATCGGACCGATGCCGGAGGACAAACATCGGCATCCTCAGCTGGGACGACAGTTGGGAAAGACCTGTTCCCAAAGCCGACCCAACTGGCGATCCGACGTAGGCTACTCCGAAACGTCGCCGTTTAGCTGGACATCCAGTACTACGTCTTCATCGGGCACCGGACCTTCGATTTATTAATTCCCGGATTGCCGAACCGCTCCGCCCCCGGCGACGAAGTTTGATCATTCATCGCATTTGTCGATAAATTTACCCAACGGATTAATTCCACCCATCGGACAGGTCGAAGTTTACGACGTTCCTTTTTGTCACCGCACATTTCGTCACCGGCTTTCAACGCTACGGGATTTGAAATGCAAATTGGACTTTAATCGATCCCACCAAAACGTCAGCTGATGGTTCGATTCAGCCGAATTCAATAAACGGGCGTGGATATTTTCTTTTTTTTTAAATCAGTTTTGCGGAACAAACTAGTCGAACAAAATTATTAATTCCGTTATTTCCGGCACCGAAGAACGGCATTTGGTAACGTTTGTATGAGTGAGGGGAGCAAGTTGGAATCGCCATGCAAAATCGGGGCGAAAACTAGGAAAAAGGGGGAAACCAGAGCTGCTCCGTGAATTCTTGGCCAAATCGCGAAAGGGTTAACGTATAATTTGGTATGCGTAATTGGACGCGACGCGCGTGACAGAGCAAACAAACTCCCGGTCTGGTTGCGTGTAAGTCACTTTTCGGAGCCAGCACGAGCATCGCGAGCAAAACACTTTAGCCTTTTTCTCCGTGTAATTACCGGCGGAGGAGGCACACAAAATAAACACCTACGGGCAGGACATGGACCATTCGGGCCTCGGTATGCTTAGGCGTGTCCAAATTGGAACGGAAATGCAAACGCACAATTATTAAATACCGGGTCGTCCCCAACAATAACCACGAGGCGACAACCACCAAACACTTAACGTATTACCCACGCTCGCAATTTAACTTTTATGACGCGATCGCCTCCTATTTCCGATAATTCGTTATTTAATCGATTTTCCCTAAATCTGCGCAAAAGGGGGTTCCGTTCGACACCGACGATAAGATACCGTGAATCGACATCGCGAGGGCCAGGTCGAACCGTGCGTCTTCAACAATACCCATGAAACACTTTATATATCGCCCACCCTCACAATTTTACTTCTACGGTGCAACCACCTCGTATTTTCGATAATTCGTTATATACTCGATTTTCCCTAAATCTGCATAAAAGGGGGTTCCGTTCGATACCGACAATAAGATACCGTGAATCGATATCGCGAGGGCCAGGTCGAACCGTACATCCTCAACAATACCCATGAAACACTTTATATATTACCCACCCTCACAATTTTACTTCTACGGTGCAACCACCTCGTATTTCCGATAATTCCTTATTTACTGGATTTCCCCTGAATCCGCGCAAAAGATGGTCCTGTTCAGAACCGACGATAAGATACCGCGAATCGGCATCGCGGGGGCCAGGTCGAACCCTGCGGCGAGCCTCGTAGGCGTTAAAACGGTGTTGAGTTTAACGGCGCACCTTTAGAGCGTAGTAACGTCGTCGACGACATTCATTCGTTAGGAATAGAGGCCCGGCGAGCGTTAAAAGTGAGAAACACTTTAACCTTTCCGCGTAATTGCCGCGCCAGAGGTAGGGATGAAATGTGGGACGAGGGAAACTATATGGAGCGTTAAAGGAGCGAGCGGCGCAAACGGTTCGACACAGAAGCGGCGAAATCGAAACGGACGTCGCGACGCGCAATTGGGCCCCGTGTAAGTCCCTTACCCGCGAGTGCGTCCATCGTCGCCGGCGAACACCTTAATGGCCGTATAAAACGATTAGTCTAACGGCGGGTCGTGGGCCTTAACAGGCCCCCGGCCGATCGTTCTATAATAACGTCGTCGACGCGGGCCTCGCTCGTTAGAGATAAAGCCTCTCCCGATCTGTCGCTAGCGCGACGCCGCGCCCGGCCGCCACCGCCGCCATCTTGCCCGGCTCGGACTCCCCAAGTTATGACGTGTTTAACATATAAATGAAAATCAGGTCTATAAAAGTTTAACGCCCGCGATTATCTGGCCGCAGCGCCTTCCTTGCTCGTAACGAGCCAGCGACTCGTAGCCGCTCGGACGCGATACTCCACGTCGGGCCCTGCTACCCTCCTTTCGCCCTTCCTCCAACGTTTCTTCGCTTATCCCTTCGCTCCTTTATTAGTTTATTGCTACGAGAGACTATCCCTCTACCGGCCAGTAGGGCGGCGTCGCCAAATTAAGCTCCCGAATTTCTCGACCAAGATGGCGGATGGCCGGCCAACCGTAATATTCAACCAAGGTGTCCGTCAAAGAGTTTCGTGCAATTTACGTTCGCAAAGTTACATCGAAATTGAAGATTCGATAGGATTATTTAAATTGGTATACAAGGTTCGAAAACGTACGGACGAGCCTAGAATTTAATAACGTTTCGCCCGAGATTCCTGAAACTACCTTGCCAAATTAAAGAGCGCGTATATTAAAAATAATATCGTAAATGTATATACCGTATTGGAACATAACTTCCAATACGTGTTTCGCGAATTCAAGACTGTTTCTCTTTACCGGGGTATGTACAAGAATTTTAAGGATGAGTTTTCTCTTCCCGAAACGTCGGGCATGGAATTCCGTCGGTCTTGCAAACGATCTAAAATAAAGAGTCCGGTCAAAATGACCGTAATTAATTGTCACGTGGTATCCATTTTACGTGGAATGAAAATTCCGCAGTTGCGACGCAAAATATTCCTCTCTCTATTTTCCCAGATTCGTTATGGAAAGCAGCCATTATAAAGCGTAAATTATCGAGGATATCGTCAAGAGTGCATCAATAACGACGAGGAAGCTTCGTGTCAATACTATCCGGAGAGTGTATTACCAGCTCGGAAAAAGAAGCGAAGCCCCCTCCGCGGCGACCCGGCCGATAATTGATGCAACTACCGGCACTAGCAAAGTCGACTCCGCCAGAACCTGTTTTCTATACTAGTCCATCGTCACGTGGTGGCGGCAACATTCCGCCACTCAACTTGTCAAGTAAATATTCATCGACTTGCCTCCGAAATTCCTCGCAGCCACGCGAGACGGTGCTCCGGGAGCTTCCGAGCGGCGAGGCCGCCAATAAACGCGCGGGTTCCTATAAAATGGAGTCTATAAAGAATAAAAGAAGGGAAAGAAAAAAAAAGAAACAGAAATGCCGTCGAAAAGAAAAATGAGAAAAGAACAAACGAGCGGCCGTAAACCCGCGAAGCGCATTACGCGACATGTACAATTATTCCCTTAGCGGTCGCGCGATAAACCCGTATTTATACACTAAATTCCGTGAATATATGGCAGGGTAACGACGGGAGCTCGTGCGCGCCATAATTACGCCGTTTTCGCAAAAATTTACTGGGATGTAATTACCCATGCATTGCACGACTAATAAGCGAATAGTGCTGGTATTAAATGACTTATCGAGCGCCCCGCGAGTTTACGGCGAGCGATTAATGTCCCGTTCTCGCGCGACTTTGCGTTTTTACATTTTTCAAGCGATTCCCTATGGATTGGGCATGAGATGCCCCCGGTTAAGGGGAGCTCTCGGGGGTTTTGAGAAACGGATATCATGTAGGTCGTCCAATAACGAACGCGTTAATAAAAGTCTCACCGCGAAGAGAGGCGATCGGTCCGCCATATTTGGTCCTTCGGTAATTCCCTTGCCTCCTTCTGCGTCTTTGGAGATCGATTTTTTTACGGCGATTCGTTAATCCCCGGCGCACTCGCACTCTTCCGTAAATCGTCCGAATTGACCGCCGTTAACCGCCAAACTTGGCCGAGGCTCATGACTCTCGTTAGAAGGCCCTTAAAGACGATGTAAAACGGTAACGACAAGATGGCGCGTTGCCGGGTGTTATGGCAAACCAGATGCGATCACCGACAACGACGGACCTTCCCGAATGCAAAGCACGGTACCCGTCTGAAGACTATTTAAAAAATTCGATAGATCGCACAATTATCGGGCGATAAGGGATGATCCCGAGTTCACAGGATCGAGGCGCCATTTTAATAACACCTTTTCCAGGAAGTGTACACAACTCGACCGTCAACGGGGACGCGAAAAGATCCGTGTTACAGAGTCGCACTTCTTGCCCGGATATAATTCATCGGCGCAAAGAGTCGTACCGAGACGGAAGCGTAGACGGTTGCATGTACCGTTCGTTCAGTCGAGCGAAATCTGCATAATCGGACTTCTTTGCGGAGCACAGGTGTACCATTAATAATACAGAAGCGCGCTAACGAGTACAATGCGCTATTGTAGGAGCCTAAGCGGTCGAAAAAAGAAAAACCGAACCCCTTCTGCACCGACTGCTTCGATAATTGACGCCATTGCGTACCGTTCGAGTTCGGGACGTGAATGGATTTCTCGACCGGTTCTTTTCTTTTCCCCTTCCCTCCCCTAATCTATCCGCTCTCCGCTAATCTCGTCGATACCCGCCACTAGGTCTCACCACTGCGGCACCGGGGTCTCCTTTTCTGACCGAAGAATTAGATCCGATCCCGATCAAAACCGAGAAGAACAATGCTCGTCCGCACTTCTGTTCGCGCACACATCCACGCGGAACTTCGACACCTGGGTGCGAATTAACCCCGACGTTTACAACGCACCACTTGGCCGCACACCGAGAAAAGCACCGCGCGGTAAATCCTAGCTCGTGACGGTAATTGATTCCCCGTCGACGGTAGGTGCGGTACCGAGATCCTGGGAGGTGCGTTTCGCCGTTAAGGAGGTACTTCGTGGCGCCTCCAGCTCCATCCTCGATTCCAATTTCCAGGTCGAGGGAAATTCAGCAGAGGTAGGACGGACCTTCCTGGGCAGCTGGTACTCACCTTGTCGAGCAGGGTGGCGGAGACGTCGCCGAGGTTCCTCATGGTCTTTGGGTCCAGTCGGGAGCCCGTGCACCAGGAGGCTCGCCACTCAGGGGATCATTTCCCGGTCCCTTCGCCTGCGCATCCGACACTGAGTATTCGGCCGGAGCACCTCCGAGAGGCCACCGAGGTAACCCTTGGATTAGGTTAGGCCGGCGCCCGATTCCTCGAAAGTGCGGCCCCCGGGAGATGGGCCTGGCGAGGGCGGGAGCGAGAGGGTCCGACCGAATGACCCCGAGGGCGAGCGAGAGGGAGCGAAGAGAGAGCCGCGCGGCCGCCCATTCAACTGGCGTCCCGGATTTCGAGGGTCGAGGGTTTTCGAGACGTTCCAAATCTCCGGCCAGTTGGACTGCCCCCTCCAGAGGGCTGCCCTCTGTTTTACCCCGGCACGCCCGAAAACCGAGCCGAATCCCTCGGGACCCTGCCCATGCACGACGGCTTTAATTTCCTATACATACCCAGAATCGTCCCAAAACTACAAACTTTACCCAGATGCCAAATTTTCCATCTCGCACTTTTCCACGCGAAATGTCGGATGCGTAACAAATTAAACAAGGACCGCACAGACGCAATTGCGGGGGACGGAGCGAGAACGAGAAGGATCGTGTGGATACGGTCCAAGAATGACGGGAGACTGGCTTCCCGAACGGGCGATGAAGTGGATACCTCTACGAAAGAGGGGAAAAGAAGAGCAAAACTTGGGTGGAGGGGGTTTATATACATCGATAAACGAGAAGAATCTGACAGAAGGTCAGCGGAACGATCGAGGGGACGGCAATTAGCCATCGGACGACATCGAATCGACGTGTATGGGTACACCTGTACAGCTTCGACTCCAAACGAAAGGAACACGACCAGGGAAGGAGGCCGATCGCAGAAGCGCTCAACAGAAGAGAGAACTCGGTCCATCCGGCCATTGTCGGGGGTGCGATAAAGGAGACTCGCTTCGCCCCGGGTTAGCCGGAGACGATCCGAGCAAAGTGCTTCGGCGAAATCCGAGGAAACCCTGGGGAAGACGTTCATCGAGCGCGATAAGCTCTAATGGGCGGAACGCGGGGTACCTATCCGAGAGCGGCGATTATCCGCGGGGGGAGGGACTGCGATTGCCGTGGAATTAACGGTAAACGCTCCAGGAGAAGCCGGGATCGGGCTCGGGGGCGGAATTTTCCAGAATTTTCAGGAATTTCTGGGGGACCATTACAAGATTCGTGACCGCCTCTACCTGGGCGATTTCTAATCCTGGCTCAAGACCCGATCCCGGAGTTATCTTACCTGGCCCTTGGCCGCTTCCACTTAATTTATTGTTTATGAATCCCGGGCATTGTTCTAAAATCGGTGATTCAGAGGCCCGGGCCCGGACGGGTCGGAAAGGCGCCGGTCACCTCGGAACGACAGGTTCCCTCTGAAACGTAATTAATCAGGCTCAAGGCTGCACGGAACCGGAGACACCGCCACTTCGCAGAGGGCCGATCTCGGTTCCGAACGAGGAATCGACCCTTCGACGAATTTCGACCCGGCTCCGTTCGATTTCGATCGGACGGTTTTCGCCGATCCGTCCGGAAAGGCTCGATTTTAGTCCTCGGCGAAGATTTACTCGCCGCCGCGTCAAGACCGCAAATCGCTCGAGACGATTCGCGGGAGACGTCGGTCGTGATCATTTAAATGGGCTGAAAATATTCTGTGCAGAGCACGTCGCATGCCTGATGCCGGAAAGGTGTAAATGCTGTGTTTAAGAGTCCTGCTTACGTGCCCCACTTATAATAAACGCGCATTGTAATCCGTAGGATGTTGCATTTGTTTCCGATACACGTGGAAAAAATGCTAAATTAATGCAATTTTCGTTCCGTCGAAGAGAGGCGTTTTCATAGCGAGGACTTCGAGTCGAACCGATCGGTCTTCGTAGGTGCGAATGGTTTGCACGATTCGTTCCGTTGGACGGATCGACGATACGCGTTTTCTTTTTATTTCAAGAGAAGGACCGAAGTCCTAGCTTTAGATTACCCAGGGAGCGGGATCGAATCCCTTGTTGCGTTTACGAACCACATCCGGCCGGTATACGTTAACCGTGATGGCCGTCCATTCGTCAAAGACCATCCGCTGTCGAGGGTGGCTCGAAATAAAATCGTAAAGTGCGGCTGCCGGGTGAAAATAGTTTACGGTAAATCCGATTCTTACGGGTTTTATTGGCGGCCCCGGGTCGTGCGGAAGATCCAGGTTTCCAGTATTCAGGGAACCGGCATTCCAAAAAAATTCCGACAAACCTAGCGACTCCGGAGGGAAAGGGTCCACGACGAGCTCGTCACCATGTCCATCGACAACGAATTCCGCTCCTTTAACCTTTACTTCCATTTTTGGCATTTTCAACGCACACCTAGATGGCCCTCGGTACCAGGTATCTGAAAACGCGTTAAGCGATTAATAAAATGCCGAATCGCGGGGCAGAAGCCGCATCGTAAATGGGGCTGGCGGTGCTCTCCGCGTCCTTTGAAGTCGCCGATTCGGTTTTCGTACCCAGGAAGCGGATTGTTGATGATGTGGTTTCTTTGAAGCGGCCTCGTTGACACCTATTCATCTGTTTATTTTTACGAGGTCGTATACTCCTTCCCTGGAAATGTCTCACACCCACTCCCATCGCCTCGGCGCTCGGGCCAACTATACGACCGTGGAAAGTGCTCGTCGCGATAGGACGCCGAATCCCATCGAGGCGTGGGTCGCGAAGAAAAGACAAGTCGTATCGACAACAACAGCAACAAACGCCGGCCCGAAATTAGATCGACCTCTTTTCCAAGCCCTCTTCGTCAGTCCTGACCTTCCGAGTTGTCGCTGCCAAGTTGCAGGAGTGGGTAACGTAATTCTGTCAGTGCGTCGACTTGGCAAGCGCGGAGATTTCAACGCCTGGCGGTATCCCTGACAAATCGGCACTCCACATGCGCCGATTCTACTAACGATCGCCATGATGCCTAACACGGTGCGCTCAAAACTGCATTGGTATCATGGATTTTGTCATTTTTAAATCCACCGCAAGTGATCGCAACGCACCTCGTATGGAAACGGCGCATTAATTCCTGCGCGGTGTTCTTCTTCCTCAAGTTTTTCCTAAGCACTACCCGTGCCGCAATTTTATTCCTCTTTTTTTTCCAGGGCAACCG
Source organism: Orussus abietinus (assembly GCF_000612105.2). Classification (NCBI taxonomy): domain Eukaryota; kingdom Metazoa; phylum Arthropoda; class Insecta; order Hymenoptera; family Orussidae; genus Orussus; species Orussus abietinus. The sequence goes on along the minus strand of NW_019394291.1, from coordinate 158,823 downwards.
AGGAGATGTTTACGAGGTAGAAAGTTGAGTTAGCTAGTCAAGATCGTCGGCGTAAGATCGTTTCTCATGAGTAAGTGCGAAGCGCCCCCGAGGCTTCGTTTTAGGTGACCGAGCTGTTCTCCCGTACCTTTAAGTGCGTGCGAAACGCGTGAGTACGCAATTACATTAAGTAGGCAGCCAAGTCGGACAGCCAGGCCGGAGTGTTCCGCGTCTACAGGTAGATGGGTACCTGGCTTGATGGGGAACATTGGGTACCCACATATATCAAAGAGAAACGACCCTGAAAGGAGATCATTTGCAAATTTGTCCGGTAAACGCTTCCGCTAGATAATTAATTCATTATTCCATTTTTGTACCGCCTTTTTCTCCAATTTCCTCGGAACCGCGCGAGAATGCTATCTCTTAAAATAACTCCCTGCCATATTTTTGAAAAACGATTGCGCTCGATGTCGTTCACTTCGATCGATCGTGTTATATAAGAATTAACACATTTTCCGCCGTATCTAAATGAAACTTCCAATTCGCGATTCATGAATTTATTACACTTAATCATAATAATGTAAGATTTTGCTTAACGTCAGACAAAAATTTGTATATTTCGAATAAAAGTTACACTTTTGAAAAGTGGGGACAACCGAGGAAGTACTCGATAATAAAAGTAGAAAGGAAAGTGCGTTTGCGTCAGAGCTGTTAGATAAGCGATAACATGGAAAGGAAGTGGGTGCTTTTACGTTACCAATTCAAAATGTATTCATACAAAAGTTCATAAAACTGTCGAATCGTAGTTAGATTAATTTCTATCTAACAGTTTTCCTGGAAAATCGCGAGATCGCATAGAAACGAGGTCTTTGAAATTCGAAGATGTCGAAGACCCGAATTTTTCGGCGTTTGTCGGCCAAGAACTCATTAATCGCTCTTTGTTCTTCGGGGACAAGAGGCGGCTCGACTCGAGGGTAGAGCGTTTCGTATCGGATTATTAAGTGCGAATCGTAAATCTCGAAGTAAGGTCATTCCGGCGCCGTAAACACCCCATAGCACGACGGACTGCAGGAACGCTCCCGCGACCTGGAGGGGTCTGTAAATTCTCAATCATCATCGACCGACTGTCCGGCCGGCTCCGAGGAAAATGGGAAAATGGAAAAATCCTCCGTCCGACCGGTAATCCGAGCTTCTTTGCAGGAAATATGGCGGCAGGTCTACCAAATGGTCGCGCGACTACCTATTTCCAAACCTATTTCCACGAACTCCGCTCTTATTATTTCAAATCCCGGTTGCGGTTGGAAGGCGACCCTCCATCGCGTCCAGGTCCTCCCGAAGAACCCCCAGGAAATTCTCCTCGAAGTCTTCGATAACGTCGCCCAGACTCCTTTATCATAGGTCGGAAAGAACTCGAAACCAGATCACGGATCGCGAGTTCGATTTCACTGGGAAGGCACCGCTTTAAGATCGCGAATAAATAATGAATAAATCGCCGTACCATTTTCCCCGGAGTGACGGGACAAGTCCGGGCAATCTTTTTGGTAGCGGATGATTTAAGGACCAGCCATATCTAGGGACTCGCGGCTCCGCCGGGGCACGAAACAATAACCCGTTGAAGCCGGGCCGATCCAGAAAGATCGCTTACACTCGAAACGCCGGAGAGTCCGCGCTCCGGCTCCCAGTCCGTTAATGCGTTGCTCCGAAGATCTATGGACTGCCCGTAGTTTATATGCTAATCCGTAAAGAGTGTTAAATACTTGATCATTTATCACGCCATCGCTTCTCTCTGCCCCCCGCGCCTCGCCCTCCCCTCCCGTCCTGCGCGTCCTGGGGCTCCTTTGGCCGCGAGGCCGAACCTATCGACTCGACTCGGGACGTCGCCCCAGTCCCGAGCCCACCCTCGGTCGTCGCTTTGCCTCGGTGACGCCACGTCCTGTCCTCTAATTTTATCTACGGATTTTCCGGAATCCTCGGAAACGCGTCACCAAAGTGGACCTAGTCCAGAAGGGGAGGTGAAAGCCGATTCGGACGTATCCTACGGCGGCCATGGCGTATGCGTGCATTCCACGTCTTCTTAGGTTTATACCGGAGTATTCGCACATTTCCATATCAGCAAGTCACCGGAACTAGATTTCAGACTACACCGATGACGTTATTTCCGTCAGTGCACATCCGAACGGAGTCTCCGCACCATGTCGTCACCTTTTCTTAGTACCATGGTCACCGGACACGAAGACGTCAAGGAGATTTAATTTTCCAGTTAAGCAACTCGCAGTAATTACTCCAATTTTAGATTAAGAGGAACGTGATTTATGCAAACTAGGAATTGTCCGGTCTCTTCGTGAACCGTTTGTAAAAATTCAACTTGGAATTAAGAACAAGCGACATTTTGCAGAAAACCAGTATATCCGAAAGGACGACTCCTGTACCGACACCGTGAGGTACCGTTCGTCCCGTGAGGACGTCATTTTTTATGTGTGTTGGACACCGACCCTGACACGGACGGAGAAATATGGATACCTATTCGAAAACGTTTGGATGCCCTCATATAGATTTAAGAATACATGATTTTCGTTGGCAAGCGGACGTCCGAATCGGCCTTTAAACGTCCATTTGGGGAAGAGTCCACCGATGGAGACTTTTCGAAAAGGGACTGGACCGGACGCGAAGGATCTTCTCGAGCAGACCTCGCCGTTCGGATAGGACGTCGCGTGGGGGTGGGTTGATGGATAACGACGTACTCCCGAGGGATGCGAGAGAGCGCTTCGTTTTATTTCGGGTCCTGCAGGCCAGGCCAGGCCCGCGACGGAAGCGAGGGTGATTCCTCTTCTATTAGGGTTTGTTTATAGCGCGTCCTCGATTAAGGCTGGCTCCTCCGGCCGTTTAAACATCCTTTCGAGAATCGCCTCGATCGAGCAGCGAGCTCGGTCGAAGCGAGATTTCCTGATTAATCGATCGAGGGAGGTCTCGAAACCCGCCCCCTGCGTTACACCGCGGCGCCCCGTCATTAGGGGCACGTTGGCCCTGGCCACGGATCGACGTTCTCTCGTTGCGGGCCGTTGCTTACTTTTTGCGAAACCCTCGTCCGAGGAGATCCTGGCCGTCGAAAGAGATGCCTCTAATGACTCTTCGGCCCGACTCGAGACATCCACTCCAATGATGCGCGCCGCGTGAAAAATGAACAAAGTAATCGGCCGAAGGCGCGATCCTCGGATCGCCCTGCGAAGAGGTGATCCCTTTTCTGGGTCCCTTTCCCTGGACTCCCTGTCCCACCTTTCCTGTGGGAAACCGAATTCCGTTTGAAAGAATAACCTCGACGCTCCGACGTCTTCCATCGTTTCAGACGAGTCGTCACATCGACACTCGTCGTGTTAAACGCAACGACGTAAGTGATTCGAAGAACGAGAAGAAAAGGACGAAATAATGATCGGTCCCCTTTCCAGAGGTTACACGAGCTAAACTCTCCTGCACTCTCTCCTTGGTTCCGGTCTACGACAAAACGTACTAATTTCCAGCGGTAACTCCTACCGCGCGGCAGGTATCTATTTCTCCCCGTGTAATTACGGTACTCCCGTGTCAACGCCTCGCGAAAGTCACGGTCGCGAGCATCGCAGGAGTCCTGACACGCTAACGACTCTTCAAGAAACCAGGACCCACCCTGGTGCTTAAATGAAACCGAGCATTACCGAACCTACCGCAAAGTTTCCACCCGAGTGAAATACATTTTTTATCCGCCTGTCGTTAAGTCTGTACGCGCAACAAAGACTGTAAGCGCGCACCAAAGACGCGCACAGGAAGCACGCAGCAAATGCTTCAAATTAATGCGCGGATATCATTGCGTATATTTGCACACATAGGGTAAACATTTCTCCCGCTACGCAATTTGCTGCTTAACATTCAACCCTCGTCATTAAAAACAAAAGGCGATCTGAAATTTCTTTCCTTTTTATCCTCCAACAACTTCTTCAAGTTGGACAAAATTCTCTACTTTACGACCGCCCACTTCAGGATTGCGGCTAGAAACACAAGTCCTCACGGTATTATTATTAATAAACGTTTTCAGAAGAAATTGATTCTTTTTTACGGGGACTTTGCTTCATTAAACTTGGCTCAGCTAAATTTGACAAGAATTTTAAAACACTTCGAGACATCCTCCGATTAGAAGGAAAAAAAAACTTCTTTCCTCCATTTTTCAATTCTTTAACGGATTTAAAATTGTTAACTCTTGCGCAATATTATAAAGACGTATTCAATAGCATATTCTACTTCTATTTGGTATTAATAGCCGTAATAAAAAATCGTCTTCCTTCCAGGACTACGTCTTAGCAACAAATTCGGTGGTTATTGATCAGACTATGTGCCGAATGTGGCGAAATGAATCCTGCGATGCGTGTACTTGCTTTCATTATTGATACGTAGCCTGCCTCATTTTTCATCGATTAACGAGTACTTAACCCTTTCGTTACCTTGGACGAGATATCTCGCGATCAAATACTGGCCGATTAACGCTTTTGACGAGATATCTCGCGACCCGATACTGGCCGATCAACGCTTTTGACGAGATATCTCGCGGCCCGATACTGGCCGATTAACGCTTTTGACGAGATATCTCGCGACCCGATACTGGCCGATCAACGCTTTTGACAAGATATCTCGCGATCCGGTAATAGCGGATTAACGCCTTTGACGATAATCTAGTTAATCCGCTACTACCGGATCGCGAGATATCTCGTCAAAAGCGTTGATCGGCTACTACCGGGTCGCGAGATATCTCGTCAAAAGCGTTGATCGGCTACTACCGGGTCGCGAGATATTTCGTCAAAAGCGTTGATCGGCTAGTATCGGGTCGCGAGATATCTCGTCAAAAGCGTTAATCGACCAGTATTGGGTCGCGAGATATCTCGTCCAAGGCAACGAAAGGGTTAAAGACGTACCCGCGTTCCCGATTCATCCCTATCATCGCGTGAGGCTATCGCGGAAAACGTCTGCGAGTTCTCCGTTTTTCCGCTCCTTCTTTCCCGGGCCGGGCTTCTCCGGAGGCGCCGCCGACGGTACCGGCTCGTCTAATCGAGGCGTTTCGCGAAACTTGAAGTCACGGGCGTCGAAGAAGACCCGGCCTAATGGCTTCGCGGGGAAGGCCGGATCGGCTCGTCGTTAACCGCTTCGGGGAGCTTCCGCGGATGTCGTGATCGGCCGCGGCTCGATCGACGGCAACGATCCCGGGGGGGATCCATTCCTCGAACTCGCGTTTACCGGGAACCAGGCGGGAAGAAAACGACGACCGATACGCCCGATGGCCGATGTCGAGGTGAGAACCGGAAAGCGAGTCCTCGGCCAGGATAGACGCGGATCCACACTTTGGATGGAATTCGAAGGATCGGCAAATCGCCACATAACGAGACATTTCAAACAAATGGGACGCAATAAAACAGATACGTTTATGGTCGCGATAAAAAATCTACGGAAGCATAGCTTTACTGCTATATTGCACATACTTACGCAGAACTACGTGTGGGTAGTGCGAGAAGTGAAACGTGGTTAATGTATGTAATCGTCGTTTAATGGGGGACAAATCATGACGAGCCGTAGATTCGATGGAATCGTGCACGGAAAGCATTAAACGATGATATGAAAACTAGCGACTGCATTGCAAGCCACCATCCAGACGTAGTTAGTCTAGTAAATATATGTGGTTAGTAAATAGAGGTAAAATTGTGCTTCTGTGGATTTTTTTGTGAAGTGTGAATTCTTTTCGCGACATCCAATTCCCAAATGTATCCCTTATAACCATGTCGGCGAAAGACATAGCTCAGAATGAAAGTATAACGGACGAACTCGAGTAAACTTATTTTTTAACTGTCAGGGGGCTTGGAATCCTTTGATCACGCTTTGTCGCCCATCGATCTCGGTTTCGCCGATCGATTCCTTCGATCCGGGGTGCGGAGTTCACGTCTCGTTTTACGGAAACGGAAACCACGACCGGGCGGCGCGAATGCGGCGCAAATCCCCGGAATATTGGAGCTTCGCCGCCAAACGACGAAATGTTTACGTCGACCGAGGTGCGATTCCGGGTAGGCATAAAACGCGGGACGTAGACCGGCCGGTCTACCGGATCAAAGTCGCTGCTTTCAAACAATATTACCCGCCACCGGTCGTTACTCTCTTTTTCTTCCGTTACTTTTTTCCATTCCGCCCTTTTCTCTCAGTCCCCGCACTCTTCACTCGAGAGCCACCCGCCCAACAAGTACCGCTTTGTCTCGCTACCTTGTTGCGAAACGACTCCTCGGAAATGTTCACCCAATGCCAAGTTAAATCGAACCTTGACATCGTTTCATTAAATTCCACTATCTAAATTAACGAAAACAAGGGACGAGCGAATAATTACCAAAGAACGCCACCAAAGTGGGAGAAAAACTCTAATTATAGTCCGCGCAGGGGGCGAATCGATACAAGGAAAGGCTCCCCACTTCGCGGCAGCAAATCGCTCGAAGTAATCGTTGAAATTGAAAAAAATATCCACGGGCATTAGGGAGGGAAAATAGGCTGGGGTAAGGGGACGGGGGTGATACTCGATGCCTTTTTCCAGGATCAGGTGCGATTCCTTTTCGGCCGGGCCGCGATCACGTATAGACGGGAGAGCACGGCCGCGCAATGGCCGCGATTCGTGCGGCAAACAATATGTCGGGTGTGCAATATCGAAGTGCCGGCGACAACATTGTTTTGTCGCCAGCCGAGCCGGTGGTCACGAACGCCGTTCCCGGCCGGCTCTCGTCCTCTCTCTCTCCCTCTCTCCGCCCTCGAGTCGGTCTGTCGCGGTCTCGCGGTCTCGCGACCTCTCGCGCCGGTCTCGCGCGTGCCGCCCGACCAAGGGGCCCCGTTTAGTGCACGCATTATAAACATCGGGCCCGACAGCCGGTAACATAGTGATCGTTGTCGTGTCGCCCGGTAACGCGATATTCGCCGGCCGGGGCCCTTTTCACCGATTCCTCTCCTTGTCCCTCTCTTTGCTTCTCCGGGCCTCTCGTTCGGCCGCCTCGCGACCTCGGCTTCTCGAGGTTTTTCTCGCTTTTTACTCTTTTCTACTCTTTTCTCCTTTTCTTCTCTTCAGGGCGAACTGACCGACATTGGGAGCCCGATGGACGTCGACGCGGGCGACCGAGGTCGCGACGCTGGCCGGGCCGAAAGAGAATCGTAACGCGTTGTTACGTTATCTTGAGAAAGGAAGGTGAGCGTCATCGCGTGGCTTATGATATCATAGAAGATTCTAGATCGAAAAAGAAATTAAAAAGGATAAAATATTAATGGTAGATCGTTACCGACCCATTGATGTACGCTTTGATGTCCTTCGAGCAGGTAGACTGGCCATTTGCATGTAATTCAAGTTCTTATAAGAAAACGTGTAACGCGTCATTTTAGAAAATTTAACGCCTCCTGATAATTAGACGCGCGTTAATATCGTTATTCGATACTTCACTTTGCATATTAATTCCACGATAATCGGTGATCTTAGACCCGAGCGATTGATCAGGTTGTATGCTTTGTGGTTCCATTGCGGCGAGACTTCGCTGAGGGTTTTCGTTGCTCGGTCTATCGGGACCAGGAAGGGGAGCTTTCGGTGATCGAGTGAAAATTCGAAGGAGACTCGTGGGAACGTACGAGCTGGGACCGATCGACCCAAACGCGAAGTCCCCTCTAATGACTTCGTTAGCGAGAGCTTGGGAGCGGTCGAAGTTCCGCGTCCACCCGATCGTGCGTTTTCTGGACGTTCCTTGTCGTCGACCTGCCAGCTTTCGACGGGTAAAATAGTAGCGAGAGATGAGACACGGGCGCAATAACGGAGAACGATGGCGAGAACTCGGTTAGAATGCGTCCCCCGATAAAAAATGGTGGCAGCACAAAGCACCGTGGCGGCGACGAAAGCTCTTATGGGTCGGTAATCTCTCGGACCAAAGTCGACGCTCGAAGAATCCCCTCGGGGAGGACAATCGGAACGGCGACACGATTCATCTCCGAGAGTGTGGGAATGGGCCCGTTTGATTAAACGGGGACTTAGGACGGAAGGATCCGAGAGGTTCATAAAAGCCACACGAGGTGCCGGAGTTAGGGAGCCAAGTGGCGATCTAGGACGTCGGTGGTGGCGGGGCCTGCGACCGAAGGACCCGGAGCCTCTTTTCGGATAGCGCGATTCATTCCTGGGGGGAGAGAGTAGGAATGGGCCTGTTTGATTAAACGGGGGATTTAGGATGGAATATAGAGCCCGAAAGGCGCACGAGAGGGGCACGAGATGCAAGGTGAGAAACCCAGCAGCTACCAGGATGTTACCGGGGTTGGGACCCACGACCGCAGGACCCAGGATCTCTCTTCGGACGCGATTCATTTCTCAAGAGAGAAAGTAAAAATGGGCCTTTCTGATTAAACGGAGGATTTAGGATGGAGCATAGGTCCCAAAGGATTCAGAAGAGAGACCCGAGGTGCAGGTATGAAAGATCCAGGAGCGACTCAGAATGTTGGTGGGGTTGGGGCCCACGACCGCAGGACCCAGGGCCTCTTTTCGGACGCGATTCGTTTCTCGGGGGAGAAAGTAAAAATGGGCCTATTTGATTAAACGGGGGATTTAGGATGGAATACCGAGCCCGAGAAATTCAGGAGAGAGACAAGAGATGCGAGGGTGAGGGACCCAGCAGCGACCGAGGATGTCGGCGGGATCGGGGCCCACGACCGCAGGACTCGGGGCCTCTTTTCGTTCGCGATTCGTTCTCGAGAGAGGGGGTAGAATCGGGCCCGTTTGATCGAACGGAAGGCCCGGGCCGGAATTCGGGGCCGGGACGCGTCGGTGGCGTTGGCGGCATTGGGCCCGCAACGAGAGGACCCCGGGGGCTCGGGGCCTCTTTTCGGGCGACGGAACAAATTCGTGCAGATGCGGTCGCGCCGCGACGCTTTTTTTCCCCCGACTTGACGGGGCCGGCGAGGCACGCCACGCGGCAATAAAAGGAGGACGTATTACGGATTCACGAGGCGATCTTCGCGGCGGCCATTATGCCCGACTAATAAGATGCGGGGACTTAAATCACGCGCAACACCACAAAGAGTCCACCTTGAATGGCGCGTACCGGCTGCCCGAAGATTTCAATTTGTCTTGATTAGTGCGCCGTGAATATTAAAACCCTCGCCCCCTTGCGGGAAGACGCCGGGGACAGAGACCGCCATTGACGATGCTCCTCTCTTGCGGGCCGACATCTATGTCGCGACCGATCTCTGAACGTCGCGCCCCGGTTCAATGGGCCCCTAAACCTTATCCCTATGTATGACGCTTTTTCACCGGGCCCGGTTACGTCACGGGCCCCTCGGACGTCTCCACGCGTCGCGACGCCAAGGGGTCCCCTCGTACCGGCCGCGCTTTTCTCGCTGCAGTTGCGCACTCGCTAAGTACCCGGTCGAATTCCTGTTTCCTCTCTTGTGCCACAGGTATTGTGTCTCTTGACAATGGACACATGCCGCTTTCTCTATCATCGTTAACGTTCCTTGGTAATATGTCAAAACGGACAATTTTAAATCGCCCGTTTTATAATTATTGAAATAAGTGCACGCTGGGCAATTTCCGACTTTGTAGAATTTAATTTAACGTCCTACTTGGAGGACTCGCGAGTTTGGAATCGAGAAGCGTCGCACACCTGGCTAGAGTTAGATGCTCTGCCTCGTGAAATCTTGATTCGATATCGGTCGACGGAATTTTCGTACCCGATGAACCCTTTACCCGGCATCGACGAGGCGAAGAGAGAGGCCTCCACGCGGGAGAAGAAATATCGAGGAGCGGCCGAAGTAGATTAATAAGCAATGCGCGATTGCAAATGAGATCGGTAGATCGTGGCGACGTAGCGATCGAGGAGGGGCGAGAATAAAAATCGAGGAGCCGTCCGCAGGGGGCGAGAGGTGAGGGGATGGTTAAGGTAAGCCGAAGGACTCGTAGAAACTGCCGGGGAAGGAAGTCGAGGAGAGGAAAGAAGAGGAAAGGAGAAAGAGAGGCCCGGAGTCGATTGAGCCCGGCCGCGATCATTTTTCACCGTCCGCCATATTAATTACCATCGAGATCGCTCGATCGGTCGACGCGGTCATTAAGCGATCGATTAAAAGCGGAGGGGAAAGGTTACGCGCTCTTGCCCGTTAATGGCGTAGGTACGGCTCGTTAATTTGTGCCATCGCCTACGATCTATGGATGTTATAAGTCTTCGGCATCGAAACGAGAATGGCAGCGAATACCGATTCCCGACGATTTTCTTACTCAACGAGCTGCCGAGTTACATATTTCTACTTACGCTTCTCGATAACGATCGCGTTGGCACGCGGAAAAGCGACGAGGAAGCGAAAGGATCCGCGTTCTCGCAACAAATGCCACTGGGAAAATATTGGTAACGTCTTTAGCCTCGCTTTTCCTCGAGCTTATGCACGACTATTTCCTTTAAGAAAATATCCGCGACTCAGCGATTAAGCTTCTAAACCTAAACTTCCGTTTACGCGACTCCGGTAATTCTGTATCACGCATTGTTGTGATATAGAAGTAGCAACTGGGTGGTCCATCGTTTATGAAACTTTTCTCCAAACTGAGTATGCCGGATCGACTGACATTTTACCAGACATTTCGATCTTTTATGCAAAATTTAAAAAGCGTATACAAAGAAACTTGAGAGAAGGAAATTTCCTGGACATTGAGATCTTCCTTACGATCTCAGGATTCCTGTGGAAGGATTTCAAACGATTCGGTACACCCAGGTCGGAGAAAAGTATCATAAGGGTTTAGGCGACACTTCCGCGTCGGCAGACTGTACACGATAAATCTTCGACATAAAGACGTTGTCCAGACTATTGTTCCGCATTTGATCATCGCACGGTCGGGATCTTGGTTCCCTCTATCCGTTACTTCCTTCTTAGAAAGAAATGCTCGATTTAGGCAGAAGAAGTGGAGGCTCGCGAGGAAGGAGCGAATTTGCTCGCGGTGGTTCCTCCGGAGGACCGGCGAAGTAACAGCCGCTACATCCGCTTCCGTCCCACGACCTTATTCTCCTTTCCGCGTGCCCGAGTTGCCGCACCTTTCCTCCTATTTGCTCCCGGGTGCTTAACCAGGTTTTACGATGGAGGATTTATCGGACTCCCGATGGTCCTCGGCGGTCCGAGGCCTCCCTTCTCGTCGTATACAATCGGATGGATTGTCCGGCGAGCAGCGCAACCGCCTCGTGAGCGCCACTCCCCGACGACGGTGCAAGTCGGCCGTTACTTATTCATCCCGCTGACTTTCGTAAAAACCGTAATCGCCACCGCTCAATTTATCTCCCGATACCATCTCGACTCGATTTGCACGCACGGCGGATCAAAGCGAGGAAAGGTTCGATTAGGACTATAAACGGTCACGAGAGAAAAAGGAGCGAAACGAGGGCCGATTTAAACCGGGCGCACGGAGCCCGGAGAGAAAAGGGGGAGGAAAAAAGAATACGTCTTGCGCAGGTTGAGATCTCCGTTTTCTCGGTGCACGCGACGCACGCGAGACTCGCAGATGTCTCGGCTTTATTAGTGGCCACTGACAATCGGACTGACGTCCTTATGGCCTTGCCAAGACATAAAGCTCGCGCCCGATGCCCGGCATTCGCGGCAGGTACACGCGAAACCGCGCCGGCACCTGCTAAGACGACCGATTTTTATCGATCCCTCGATTAACTTTCGCGCCCGGATCGCTTCGGCTGCCGATGTTAATTAAAACTCTCCCCTTCGACGACCTCCGGCCCGGCGATCGCGCAAAAACGAGATCCATTTTCCGCGTTTAAGTCCCAGCTTCTCCGGTAAGGCCTCGGTAGGTGCGAGTCGGCCATTTTGAAACGTGAAACGTGAATTAGAGGCGAGAAAATCGCGTAAAATTCCCAGACGGGAATCCGCAAAGCGAATGGCACTTGCCAGCGAAGACTGAGACGGGAAGAAACTAGGTATTCACGAAATGTGTCAGCCAGACGGCTTATAACTGATCGTGCACTACAAAATGAAATATCGGTCTCCGAAAATTGGCCCGGGACTGGCTCGCAAATCTCGATTTCCTCGCTTTTGACGTCATGATCAAATATGGCCGATTAACTTCTACCGGGCCTTATAGAAGGGGGTACTTCCACGGCTTGTAAAATGTCGAAACGATGGAAGGGAATCGTTCTGTCGCGTTATTTGTTCCAACGAGTCGTTGAACGACGAACCGATGTCGCGATGATGGCGACAGAACAGGCGAACTGGTGCGATGACTCCCTCGAAGGAGCAACGAGTACACAGGTATAAATCCATCGTTACAGGGAAATCTGACAGGGGGAACGACTTCGTTTCCCAAATACCCGTCCCGACGCCCTGCTCGCCGTGAAATGTGGATCGCTTTTGAAACACTTAATTCCCCCCAAAGCCCATTTGGCTCGGATGTTTTGACACGCTTTCCACGGCTTCGTCGAGGGCTGCCCCTGGCGAGAGGAGAAAAGAAGGAGCCGCCGAATCAAAATAGATTTACCGGACCGCCGAATGACGAGATCGCGCTCTTCACTACCGGATGGGGGAATCGCTCCTCTGGAAATGCCGGGAATTCACGAAATCCCGGATTCCTGGAGAGTCGGACGAATTTCCATGGACTTCTGTCAACGACTCCTGCGAGGTCTTTATCCTAAGGGTGCCACCGTGAACGACATTTCTGGAAGTTTTTATTCATTCCTAAGTGGTTCGTTCACGGTTGTTAGTGAATGTTGTCAAAGTGTTTGCAGACTATCTTTTAATTCTTTCTTTTAGGATCATCCTCAGGACCCGGCCTGTACCTCTAAGGGGAATTCAGATTTGAATCCGTTTGGGGACTTCCGGATAGTACGCCTTTATTTCAAATTTGATCATTCTTCCGTGATATATCAAATACGCTATGTTACTATTTGTTTAATCATTTTATCCACGTTTAATAAAGAATCACGTATGTCGATGTAGAAACAGTCTTCCATGGCGAAATATAATCTCCCAGTAGAAAGATAAATTCTGAATAGGTGATGATATTGAGATCAATGACAATTCACTTTCTGAAAAAAGAAACGTGATTCTAGGAGTTAATTTACGTCTTAATTTACAAATTCCCTCACTTCGGATCGAGCTATACCGTCCCTTTTTCAGGCCAAATGTCCGAAATTATCGCTCCCCCGGTGGCCGACCGACCCCTTAACGAGGGTACAATACACGGAAAAAGCGACTGCCAACGCAGGGAACCCCACGATGGGTAAGACGTGGATGATTCTATTTAGGAATCTCGTATGAAGCGGACTTGCGTGAATCGAGCCGCGCAAAAAGTGTCAACTCGTCGCATCGGGCATGTTCATCTTCATATAGAATTTCGACTATCGTTCCATTAATTTTTTAACACCTTTCATCGTAGGGTTCATTGCCGATTCATTTCCCCCCTTTATACTTTTCTATTTTTCGTCAAATTGACAGTATTACAAATTTGATGTCTCGGAAAATATCCATATTCGACTGTAGTATGCAAAAAGGGTGGACGCAAAAAAAAGAATCTTATTTGTGAAAGTTATCCTTTTAAATTTTCGGTCAGATTTATAGTACCGTGAAGTTCATATTTTTGTTGGAAAATATTCATCCGGGACTAGGGTGCAATAAGGGTGGAGGTAATGACGAGCGGAACGATCGAAGATGATCGTATCGAAGTTGCGGGATAGCGAGATTCCAGAGATACATGTTCCTGAAATAACGGGGAAAAGTCTCTCCCTCGTGAGCGCAACACGCTTTCCTTCCCCAAGGCTGTAAACCGAGGGAAAGGGTACTTCTCCTCGTAAGGGGGTCCTTCGAAGATTGCCTCGAAGGGTCCTTCTATAATTAGCGAGCACACGCCACGCGACAATGTCGAGCCATTGCCGGCATCTGGACCGCACTCTCCGTCCTGACGGTATTCCTAAAATTATCTCCCACCAGCGATCGACTTCTCGCCCGAATACCCCTCGAAGACGCATCTCAAAAACCGACCGGTCGCCTCGGGGCTTCTTAACGACCAAGTCCTTCCGCCTTCTGCTGCACCTCCTGCAGGATTCGACACCCCAATCCCCGATCATCGGAAGGGTGAGACCCGAAACCTGGCTCATCTCGAGGCCATTTCCGGTGCTTTTCTGAATGTTCTCCTGAAATGAGTCCAATTTGACTCTCCCTGATCGAGCGTCACTTAAGGTCCCCCACTTGAAAGATGGATTTCGGCAAAAGCCAGGAAAAGGATATACATCGCTCATCCTATCTGGTGCTTTCGTTTCTTCGTATAATTATGTTCAGTTCCAGGTGACTCTGGTAAGCATGATTGTAAAACTCATCAAATTAATTGATCAGTTCCTGGAATCAAGGAAATTTTAAAAGGCCCCTCTACCTTCCTTTATAAGGATTTCCATCCCCCAGAAAAGGATTTATCCTAAGGCTCGACCACCGAATGAACGAGATACGAAACCGTGTCCATCGCAAGCGGGTCATTTGCAGGGATTTTCTCACGTTTTTCCCAAAATACTTCAACTATTCCTGACCAAGCACAGCCTGGAATCTCCCATCGGTGAAAATGGGAAATCATGGAATTAACGGGTCCTCGGATGAGGGAAAATTGGTCAGACCCTTCGCACTTTTTGTTTGCGGGTTTCCACACCTCGGTGAGATATCCTAAGATGCTGACGTCCAATGAACGAGATGTGAACCCGGTCGATCTCGAGCGTGCCAACATTTCCCGGGATTTTCTCAGGTTTTTCCCAGAACCGGCCCAACTCTCTCTGGCCGACCAGCACCTGGGACCTCCCGTCATCCGAAAGCGGACTTCGGCGAGCACCAGGACGAGCGAGCGCATTGCTCACCCTCCCTGGCTGGCTCTCTCTTTTTACCATTTGGCGGAGCACTCGGCCCGGTATCGCCGGCGGTCTCATTTCGGGTCTAGACGCCCCCGGAGCGGGTTCTTGGTATCTCTGATATTTATAATCGCGAAACTCGTCCCGCATTAAAAGGCCCGATTCTCGGATTAGCGGAAGTTGGCCCAGCCCGGCCTTAGATCTCACGGGAGACGACCGACACGTGTCGTGTCAAGACCCTCCCTCTCGTTCCCTCCCGCTCCCTTCCCGTTCCCTTTTTGTTCCTCCACCCGCGCACTCCTCGTTCCACCTCCGAACCTCGCCAACCCCGGGATATTTCGAAACGATCGTCGCCCGTCGATTGAGACCGCGCAGCCGTCATCGAAGAGGACTCACCCCTTCAAACAGGCGTCGTGTCTGTCAAATCAACCCGAAAATCCACAAACGATCTCTTGTCGCGAAGGGAAAATTTATTTTTTGCCTACAAAGCGCGCCGCTCTTCTCCTACGAGTCGCTCAAATGCCATTCAAATCGTTGCTCGTTTTTCAACCGATCAAAAGTCGATTTGTACTATCTAAAATGGGCCGAAAAATATCGGCATAAATAGAGCGGGTATTGTTATAGTATACATTTTACACTTGCGTAGTAAGGATTTTCGGAGTAATTTAGAGACGGAATATCCTCCTTGTCTATCCTTCTCCAAACAACCTCTTCCTAAGATGATCTCCTCCATTTTGATAAGCCCTATGTGTATCGGTTCCGATCCGACGAAACATTGTAACCTGCGTTTCAATGAAACCGTTCACGCAATTTGGCACCGGCAGAAGGTGCAGATCCGTGTCGAATAGTAGATACGAACAATTGCCCTGAAACGCGCGTTTCAGAGATTTGTCGGACCGGCACCGATACGTGCCGGAACCGATCCGTGTCGGCCCGGGTCGGATAGTATAAATCGACCTTAATGCGGCCGGCCCTAACACCCGGCACGTAATCGCAAATGTAAGTCAAGCCGAGAGAGGTATCCGCTCGAGAACGATTCCTTGGGGGGTAATTCTTCTCGCGGGGATGTAAAACAATAGCTGGAACGGAAAGTTTAAGACAAAGAGTAGCTCGAGGGCAATAAAGGGAATGCCGGCGAATTTCCGCGAGGTAACAAGGGTAATCGCGTGCACTCGGTGATGATCGACAGGTAGTAAGCGGAAGAGCTAAACCGGAGGAGGAAAGCAGAAGAGAGTCGGAGGTCGGCACGTGAAACGCAGGGTTTGGCGGAGAAGCTGCAACCTCGTTATCGACCGTTTAGCGAGCGAAGTCTACTAAAGGGAAAACTGTTTTGAGTGTACAAAAGTGAAAGAAATTCAATTTTTAATTCGAACAAAAAAAAATCTTACAAAAGGTACAAAATGTGTCTCACAATGCGTCTCAATGTGTCTCACAAGCTGCAACCTCGTTATCGACCGTTTAGCGAGTGAAGTCTGCTAAAGGGAAAACTGTTTTGAGTGTACAAAAGTGAAAGAAATTCAATTTTTAATTCAAACAAAAAAAAATCTTACGAAAGGTACAAAATGTGTCTCACAATGACGATGACGATAACGTGAACTAGCCACGAAGATAATCTTATCATGAAATTTTGGGGAACGCATCGAAACGCTTTCTCACCTTTGGAGTGTCTTGAAGAGAGCCACTTATCAACTATCACGAGGAAGCTACTTAGCACTCTGACTTGTGCATGACTCATCCTCTTTCTCTCGCTCTTTGACATCGAATTTCTTTCCTTTTCTCTTTCATCCGAGTGCTTCTTTGGTATCACCCTCGAGAAGAAATAAAGAGGAAAAGAGAATCTAGAAGTCCTGGTGCAAAGGAGAATCGGTAACAATTGCAACTGCACTTTCGCGCCGCGAGTAAACTTTACGAAAGTGAACCAAAGTACGTTACTTTAAATTACGTTCATTGGATTCTTCCTCTCGCGTTCGAATAAAATCTATATATATTTATTCGGCCAGATTAGTTTGAGACGTGAAATTCATATTCATCGCTTCGAGTATATCAATCGATTCTTTAGAAACACATTTGTTACCGATACGTACATCGGTTTATAAAGAATGAACCTGGTGGACGGAACCGATTATAAAAATTGTGTTAATTCCGTCGTCGCGCTACAGTTTAATCAAATCGGCCCAGAGTTGCGGCGTCGCTTCAAAGCGACGTCGAGTGACGTCAGAGACCCCCGAGGGCGGCCGCGGGTCGCGGCGCGCGTGCACGCGCCCGAATAATAAGAGACGACGAGTGAGCGCGCTCCTCCGAGGTGGAGGGTCGAGCGCGCATGCGCGCGCCACTCCGAGAGGGCACAATTAAGCAAATGACGCGACCCACGCAAACGCCCGTGAAGAGCGCACCGAAATGCACATATCCCATTTATGCATTCATTCGCGTCCGCAGCCTGGCAGAAGAGATGCATCGTAATTGGGGGACCCGGTGGGTCCTGACCCCTTCCGCGTTCCGGGGGGTCGGAGGTCCTCTTCCCGAGGGACGTTACACGGTCGAATTCCCAGAATCCCGGAAACCAAGGACGTCTTCGACCGCCTTTTATTGGATTTAAACATGTATCCCAACGCATAGATCCCGTTTATGCATTCGCGTTCGTTGGAATAGGGGATGCATGGTAACGGGGGATGCGAAGAAACGAGGGAGTCCAACCCTTTTTGCATTCCCCTTGGAAGGGAACACCCTTGCCAAGGGTGACGTTTTATATACGGGATTCTGAAAATCCCGTAAACCGGATAGGATACCTTCCACTGCATTTCTTCTTTTTATTTACGCAACTATCCCAGTAAACGCATCCTGCAGGTGGAATGACTCGATTTAGACGTACCTCGCGACTCCCTGGCATGTAATTTCTAAGTCCTGCGCAGAATGCCGTGGAATAAGTCGGGTTTAATAATTACCCACCCCGACAATTGGCTTAGGATCCGCAGAATTTACCTAGGAAGCGAGTTAAGGTTAATTACGCCCGACAAACGACCGGAAGGTAGATTTATCAAGATCGGGAAACGCGGTTTCCCGAGGCGCGTCCTCAACGATATGCAATAAATCACCGTTAAACAATGCACGGTGACGAACGTTTTCGAAAAGGAATGCGGAATGCAAGGCTTTGTTCCGAAGGATGACCGAAGTCATTACCGGCTACACTTCCAGAGTCAGTCGGTCGAGTCAGACTTGGCGCG
The DNA here is from genome assembly GCF_000612105.2 of Orussus abietinus. Classification (NCBI taxonomy): domain Eukaryota; kingdom Metazoa; phylum Arthropoda; class Insecta; order Hymenoptera; family Orussidae; genus Orussus; species Orussus abietinus. The sequence goes on along the minus strand of NW_019394291.1, from coordinate 140,750 downwards.
ATCGATCGGACTTGACGAACCGATTAGGGAGTGATTAAGACACGTTCAAGACGTATTTATGACACTTATTTGACGCACCCCGTCGTACGGTATCCAGAGCTTCCAAGGTCCAACCCAATCCGGGGACGATAACTCGAAGAACACCGTGACCAATAAAGGGATTCCCCCTGGATAAGGTACCCCCGTTGAGCTGGGGTCGAACCAAACCTTACGAATCTACGGAAAGCTTGAGACGTCAAATAGGCGTCGTAAATGCGCCTTAAACGCGTCTTCATTGCGGCCTAATCGTTTCTTGATCACTGGGACCTGACGCGAAGAGGGAAGAAGTCATCCGCACCCAGCGCATCCAGCAATTACGCGTTTAACTACACCTTGGGCACATTCCCGTGTCACTTTCGTCGACTTTCTTACGAGCAAGGCAGCTGGGAGCTGCTCTAGCGCCCTACCTGCAATTGCGGTCGTTTCTAATCGTCGGTGCAAATTGTCCGAGACACGTGTGAACGGCGAGGAGAGGAAGCCGGTCAATTCGTGGCAATTGAGAGACTCTTCCCCGGTGCTTTTTAAGACATTTAAATGAAATTCCCGACGCTTATTACACTTAATCAGTATCTCGAGCATCTCTCCAACGGGTTAATTCCCCGGCTGGAGAGGTACAAAGCGACGAGGGAAAACGTTCCACCCCGAGACAGCTGATCCATATCCAGCAATTACGTCCTCCCCTACCATCTCGACACAATTCCTCCGCTTTCTGCGGACTTTCTGAGCGCACACCTGTGCGTCCGCGCAAACTCTGCCGCAACGGTGGATGCCTCTAATCGCAGATGCGCGTTATTCGGGGCATCCGCGAGACCGGGTTAACTCGATAACAATTTGCAGGAGTGGAATCCCCGTGCTCCCAGGGCCGCCGAAAAACCAAGAAATTGGCCGGCGGTTAGGGGAAATCCGTTTCGCACTCCAGACTACGCGTAATTGCGGGTCCCGCAACGCAGGTGTGAAACCGACGTATCCGCGAGCACGCGCAGAGGCGAGCCCCGGGAGTAAGACGCGAGATGTTGGGTTGGCAGGTACGTAGAAACGGTCTACCGGCGCCTCCTTTCTCTCTCCTTTCCTCGAGTGCTCCGGTATCGGCCCCTGGGACTGTCCGGACAAACGATTTGCTCGACTTGAAGAGGGTTCGGCTGCGCTGAAGTGAGCCGTCGACTTTGCGTGCGCCAGAGCACGTTGGGTTCGGCATTGGGTCTTGGCAATGGGTCTGGCAATAAGCCTAACAACGAGCCCCGACCCCGTGTTCAACAACGTATCCTAGAAACGCATCCGGTAATGCGTTTGGCAATGAGTCCCGACAATGGGCCCGACATACCCTGGAAATATGTTCAGTAATGTGTCTGGCAACGTGCTCGGCAACGGTTCCCGTCAATGAGTTCCGACAATCTTTCCAACGTATCCTAGAAACATGTCCGATAACGCAACCGGCAATAAGCCTAGCAATAGTTCCCGGCAATCAGCCCCAGCAATGGGTCCAATGTCTGACAACGAGTCCTCACCTCGCATTCCTACCCTCCTGTAATTCCAGCAATCATACAGCACGCGTGGCCGAAATTGACACAATGTCGAACGAACGAGGTGCCAACGTCTGGCCGCCTGCGGAAATGCCGAGCACCTTGGCCAGGTACGGCCAAGGTGCGCCCGCGGAGAAACGCGAAACGCACGCGGCCACTTTGTCCGCCGGCCAGTGGCCAGAACAATCGGCCGATTACCGACCCGATGCCGGCAAACGAGCTGTAAACGCAGTAATTGGGCGATAGTTACCGAACGGCGGACCCGGTCGGACCCGACTGTCCCGTCGAGGGTGCCCGAGTCGGAATCAAACGAAATCGCACCTACGAGTCCTCTACGTTCTCCCAAGACCCAACCTATCGCCGCGACGAATCCGCAAGACTTTTAGGACGGTCCCAGCAGCCTTTCGTTTCTTCCGAGAGATGTATTTCTCCCGAGTTTCGCGATACCTATCTACCCAGAAAACCACACGAGATGACGAGCATCGACGTCAGAACGTGACTCCGAGTTTGCACTTGAAATGCAAATCACTTCTCGCTCGGAGCTCGCGGAATCGAACGACGGTGCTCCTTCGATTCAAGAGAAGTTGACCCTCGACGGAATGATCGCGCGTCCTCCGTTATCATTTCGTCTGCATTGACGCAAATCGGCTCGTCGCGGGATGACGAACTTCCAAGCGACATCCGCGAGAGATTATTAATTGCCGCTCTCCGGACGGCTCGAAGAAACGGTAGCCCGAGTTTTCGATGGATTTCCGCAACATCTCCAACGAATTGGCCCAGGACGAGTCATTAATCTCCCGTGGATTTGCGATAAATCGTGATTCCCCGATCTTCATCAATCATCGGTCGCAAAATTGGAATCGGTGGAATATTTTCCATCACGCCTACGTCGCCGCGTTTAATTCCACGCGTCCTGAAAATCCGATACCAACGAGGAAGATTAACTATTGATAACAGTCTCAGTTGGGACCATCTATCTCGCTCTCGCCTTCTCCATTAAATAAAGCTAAAAATCCAAATTACTCGAGCCGAGCCGCCATCCGCCTCGAATTACCGCATCTAAATTTGGCCCAAAAGTAACTCCAAAAAATCTTCAGAAAATCAAAAAAACATAAAAAAAGATAAGAAAAGAAGTGCCCTTCGGATGAAAGCAGAGAAGAAGAGCGGAAGGGAAGAATGAGGGCTCCCTCTCTTTTCCGACTTCTCGAATGCGAGTCGACTCGAGTCACCTCGACTGATATCCGACTCTTGATGGATGAACCAAGCCGGATGGAAAAACACGTTGATCTTTCGGAACTCGGACACCCGAGCCCATACGAGCCAGGAAACTCCAATTTCCGGACAAAGGGCGAACACCAAATTCTTGCCTTACACGAAATTATTCTAAAAAAAAAAACATTGATCCTGGAAGCATGTGGACAACGACGAATCTCGATGTTGCACCCCAGATAGAAATTCATGATCATCATGTGAGGAAAATCACATTACAAACAATTCGCAGATCATTTGCTCCATGACATGTCTGCAACACATGTACGCATATTGCACAATAAATTTGTATAAAAATTTCCGGTAAATTTGTCACGCCATGGCTCAAATATGAGCCATAGACGCTGCAATTGTTCATCAGCACCGCTTGAGATACATTTAGGTGGTCATATGCGGACAAACATTGAGACATTGCACGTACTTAACTTCGTTTCATATTTAAGCATTTTTGGTTCGTCATTGCGTACCGCAGATATAAGTTCCAAACAAGGACTCACAAGCAACACCCTCATGACTCATTTCATGACCTTTTATGAGGCAAATTTGTTGGAGATTTGGCATCACTTTGTCTATCCGGGGCCTTTTTAGCTGAGAATTGTGCTTCGAAGTGCGAATAAAAAGGTTCCATCCATCGGAGTAGGTAGAAGACGAGGACGTATAACGCGTTCCAGAGCGGAAGGTTAAGGCGGGACAGAAAGGGGTCCGATTCCTGTCAGCCTACGCTTTGTAACGTTTGATCCGTGGTCGGAGCCCAGCGGACTCCCACGCGGCCGCGTAATGAGAAACCGCGCTCAGAGGCGAGCGCGTTATTACGGAAAATTACGTCTGCGTGCAGGAGTCGGCCAGACGTCGCGGCGAGAGGAAAAAAAGGGTTCTCTTCCGATATCTCGGCTCCTTCGCGGCGTTTCCCCGGCATCGGCGGGTGCCCCTTGCATCGGCTCGTTTCTATAATAGAGAGGAAGCCGCGAGTTCTCCGATTCCGGGAAGCGTAAATCTCACATCTCGTATGGAACGTTCGAAAAAGATCGGCCGAGAGGGTTCCGTCTCGCTCTGGCTCGCGTCATGGTCGTCGCTCGTTCTCGCTCGCTCTCGCGATTCGGCCGATCTCACCGTCTCCGTCCGGCGCAAGAGCGAGCGATCCAGCAGTTCCGTGACTCCATTAGTCATTGAGAAAGAGAAAGAGAGGGAGAGAGGGAGAGAGAAAGAGAAAGAGGAGTCGTGCGGCAAATGAGAGGGCAGAGGGACCAACGCGATGCAGGGGACGTAACCGCAAGGCGGATATGTACCTATCTGCAGCGTATGTCAAAGGAATAAGGAGAAAACGAGCGAGTCCCATTATGCGATGAGAGATGTATGCGGAGCGAGATATCGCGCCGCGGCCCGGCTTGTTTGTCATTCAACATCGTAAACTGGCCCGGCCGATGCGCGCGACGCGCATTCTCTGCCTTTGCGCATCCCACCCCCGGACTACCGGCCCCGAAGACCCCCCGGGCCCTTGCTCTAACGAGTATTCCAAATTTACCGAGCCCCGGGGACCGTTTGCCTCGCAAATGTCTAAATCAAACGGGACTCCCTTCTGGGAAGGCGACGGGGTTAGGCCCCGGTGTTCCGGACGGGACCCGGATGCGTGACCGGAAGGTTCTTCGAGTTCCTCTTCCAGGGAGGAGCTGCGATTTATGGGGGATTCGATCGAGCAGCGACCTCTCGCCGTATCTATGGGCGGACGAACAAGGGATATGCGTGTAGCCAGAGAATTAATGCGGAATACATGCGACGGAGGATGTACGCGCGCTCGAGGGACCGTCGAACGCGATCGAGTTTCGCGCCAAGTGCACGGCGACGCGGCCGCCTACGGGGGTTCTATACGGCATGGATAGACTTGGCTATTGGATAAATAAATATGTAAATAGAAGGAGAAATATAACGTAACCTTCGGGATTACTTCCCGCACCTTGGCGGTCGAGTTGCCGTTCATCGACACCTCGAGCGGGCATACTCGTCTCTTAAGGGTTGTTCGCCGAGTCGCGCTTTCGCTAACGCGAGATACGTGACGCGCGTGATCGCGCGATCGCGCAGTCGTTAACCGCGGGCATTTAAGCGGCTTCGAGTTTTCTAGGCTTCGGCTCTGCACGAGTCCGCGTCGCGTTCGCCGCCTCAACCTCGGAAAAACGTTTCTAATCGATCAAAAGCGTAACCTAACCTAACCTCGCCGGGTTCGCTCCATCAAGGAAACTCGAAGAAATTTCTTCTCCACCCTCCAACACCATTAAATTCTACAATACCAAGGATAGCTAAAATAGTCCAGTTCCATTCTTGTTCTTATTTTATTTACGGGTTAGATATTTTATCACCGTCCCCTGAAAAAAATAGTATCAAGAGCACCGCCCGAACCGGGAAATAGGCGCCGGTCCATGAAAAGGTATGACATCCAACTATAGTTTGCGAAGTTAGGATTTATTAAGTTATTCATTCTTTCCGTGGTCGTGCATCGTATCCCTTTCAGGGACTGGCGGTATTTTGAGACTACTTTTGCTCAGCGTTGACACCTACTCGGCCAGCTATTTCAAGTGATATGGAGGAAATGCGAGATATCCGATCATCCGCGTTAAGGAACTCTCAAAGGCACCTCAAATCCACCCCCACGCATATCCCAGGATCCGACAACGAAACAAGGGTCAATGGCGACGATCCCTCCCCGTGATTTCGAGAAGTCGCGGTCGTCGGCGTTGTCTTTGAGGGCAGAACGCGGGACGATCGTAGATAATCCGTCTTTGTTGGGCAGAACTTTTGTGCCCCGTCCCTCCCTCGTTGAAATACGAGAGCGTGAATGCGCGGCTACGGTCCCGCCGTTAAACGGCCCGTGTCGCCTGCATCGGTATCGGTCGGTGCGTTTGTCGCCGGCGCGATGGTCGCGACCGCGGCGCACAATATACGATATACAATATGTACAATGTACAATGTGGAATGTACAATATACCGTGCGAGGTATAGAGAGCACGCCGAGGAATACGGGGCACCTCTAAAACGCGGAGGCACACGAGCACGCGTCCCACTCGTGTCGGTGAATGAACGCGGGCGACACCGGCAACTCGCCCATCTCGGAGGGGCTCTCATTGAAATTCAAATGACATCCCCGGACCGCGGAGCTCTTCGTGGGCCTCTTCGGGGACCACCGGCCCGTGGAGGCGCGCGCACGCGACGCCCGCGACGGCCGCCGCGTGAATGGGCTCACGTCCCGGAGATATTCATTATAATGGCGGCCGCGAGTTGTCGTATAATGTAATACGCCTTTGGTATGCTAACCAGGGTCAAAATATATAACTCCCCGCCGATGGTCCACGATTCCGTCGCGTCCGTCGCGCCGAGATTCGTAGTGATTTGGGTCCACGCCGGGCGAAGATGTCGATCGCGGAAGGTGCCGAGGTCGAGTCGGAGGAAAAGGTCCTGGGACCTTCCGGGGGATTTCTGGGAGCGACCGGACCGATTCCTGGGAGGCGTCTGGGGCGAATCGCTCGATTAACCTCGAGTCCGAGTCGCCCGCCACCCGGGTCGCTGCATCGGGAAGAAAAGGGCCGAAAGAAGCGGCGGATTTACGGAGACGGGACGCACACGAAGGAAGACGTTATTGCCGGCGGTCCTCGCGTGTCGTGCGCGAGGAAGTTGATCCTCGGGATTTTACGCGACAAGGACGAGAGAGGCTGCGAGCGGTACCACTTTTGCCGCCGAGAGCGGTCGCTCCTCGACGTTTTTCCCGAGTCGGGCCGCGATCGCGATTACGCCGTTATTGAGATATATCCGGTGAACGAGAAACAGACTGCCGGAGAAATAAGAAGGCGCCCTTGAGGATGTACTCCGGTCCGATCCAGGATCTCGAAGCCTCCGCGGATCTTCGTGTCCGGGAACGCCTCTATACCGCGAGTGCCGTAAGAAGTCATCGCCGAGATCAACGGGGCCGTAAACTGAAAAAATTATGCAGATCGCGGTTTTGAAAGAGAAAAAACGCGTGAACGTCGGCAACTCTCGACATTCCTCGGGACTGATTTGCCTCGTCTTCGGGGTCTATTGTTTTCGGGCCGCCGACCGCTTTTCCGTCGGCGTTGCCGGGCGTAAATGCACGGTCGCGATCGAGACGGCGCACTTCGGAGCGAAACGAGGTGTCGGGGAGACGAGGGCCCTCGTTAACCGCTTTAACCTCGCTTTTCCATCGCCCCTGGTTCCCTCCCGGCTCCGCGCGGAGAGGGCGAGAGAGAGCGCACCTCGTAAAGCCGCGAGGAGAGCGAGAATAAACAAATTTCCCTGGGATCGCGGCTCGCCCGTTTAGCGGCGGAGGTGCGAAAGACGCTTTTTACGCGCCCGAGAACCGCCATCGGTTCGCCGCGGAGCTAGGCGAGGCCCCGGACGCACCGCCGCGGCTCCGCGCGCTGCAGCGCCACGACGCGTCGGGCCCTCTACTCGGAACCGGCGAACCGCGGTGCGTTTTAAACGGCGGAATCGAACGACACCTCCGAGAAGCGATCCGGCGTTCCGCGATGAGCGACCCCGGCGTTTAGCGGCGCGGAACCGACGTTCCCTCTCATCGGAGGGCAAGAAAAATCTAAATTGCCCCGCAGAGGAGTCGTACCCTTCCCGATCAACGCTTCGGAGGAAGAGTTTCTTCCGAAGCGTCCTTCATTATATCCTAACCGAGTCCTAACGTCCCGATTTACGCGCGATCGATACATCGGCACGGGGTAAACGCCGAGGCACCTCCTCGCGCGGAGGTGATAACGCCCCGAGTACGGCCCCGGCGTTGGCTTGTAAACGAAAGCGCCGTTTAACGGCGGACGATTTGGCAGAGCTGTCGGCGGTTGGTCAGGGCCGGCGAGTTAGCCGAGCGAGAACTCGGCGCTCCTCGGTCTTTTCCCGAGAGTCTATGGTTTAACGGTGAAAAAATGGATCGGGAGAGCTACCACTCGAGGGCCGGGAGCGAGGCGCCGAGCGGTGCTGCTCCCTGGGTCTCAAAGTCGTAACGCCAACGAGACGAGTCCATAATGGTTTCTAACGAGCAGGCAGAAAACGTTGGTAGCTAGTGGCCGCATTATTTACGGCCTTATCCAATTATTGGACAAACGTGACCGCGGTGGTACCGGGAGCTGGCCGTTGCCATCGCGCGCGTTCTGCCTTACCGACGCTCCCCGGAACGCTTTCGCTATCGATGCGAGGATTCTTCGAATCTCCAGTGAGAAAAAGTGTGAAAAAAAAATGAAAAAAAAAAGTCCAGAAATATGGCACGCGCCCCAGTCACGTAAACGAACCGCTTAACCGTACATTGATCTCTTTTCGTAGGTTGTCTATTTTCAGATTTGCGACACTCTAGGCCTTTATCCAACTCCGGATAGGGTTGACCAGGCGTGGGGACGGTGCAGCCAAGTCCTCTTGACGGGTCCAGGTTGCTAAGTGAAACGTTTCCAGTAATGTGTATGGTCGAGTTTACGTGTACTGAGCGCGAAACTCTACCGAGTTGCAAACCGAGGGCAAACGACGGTGTCCGTTCGCCCGCGATACGCGCGCGCGCCCGATACACCTGTAGGGCATATAGACATTGCACTCGTGGAAACGGAGAAGGCAAAGCCCGAGTTCGCGACATGGAGAGATATGCCGAGTTACGACCTTTTTACGCGAATTTTAACGACGACCGCTGGCCCGGGAAAGCTTCGCCGTTCGCCAACTGGGCTGGGTTCGGCCGAATCGATCAACCGCGGCAAATTGAACGTATCTATATGACATAAAATGTTGTTCCTTTATATCTAGATGTACCGGTTGGAAAGTATCCGTCGATATTCAATCGATTCCTCTTGGATATATGCCTTGGCTTATTCCAGCGACGCGATAATATCCTTTATCGCGTTCCTCTCGTACTATGAACGCAAACCTGATCTCCGTCAATGCTTCTGCCAGAGACAGATTGAAACAGGTGAAACTTAGGTCAGATATGGCACGTTCGTCTATCGAGGCAATGCGATTCTACGGTTTATCTGGCACGAGTCTTACGAGGAATATCCAACGATGTCACGTAGTTCCGCGCACTGCGCAACCGCAACGTTTCGAAACTTACGGGTTGTGACTTCACCGAGGAGGATTTTCCGGCATTTCGGGGATCGGTCGCGATGTCAATGGTCGCGAAAATAAACATTCACAGGAAAACGTGGCTAAGCGTGGTTGATCAAATGGATTCATGCCGGTCGGACGGGTTCTAAATTAGTTTCAGGCAGATCAAAGAATTCGCGCTTTAATGTCGTTGTCGACCGAGCAGCGGCATAAATCCGAGGCCCGTCCTTCGATGGATCGTAAACCGCTGTCGCTCGCAATTCTCGAATACCGATCGTTTCGTAATTCGTATTTAGTGTCTTGGCAATATGAAAGGGTTTCTCGGAAGACCACAGAACTTCATCATTGGTCAAAGTAATCCGATACACCCTGAAGAGTAGCCGGCTATAGTCACCCATAGACGGGCACAGTTGATGGCGACTGGATAGAATGGTTAACGATTAATCCATTGCGATAGAATACATGCAAGCCCACAAAAGTCAGAAAGCCTTCCAAAATCCTATAATAACCAAACTTCTACAGCAAAGCACCATGTCGATTAATCGAAATAAGTCATTTTACAAATCCAATTTCTTAACTACCAGGACATTCTTTATGGCTCGCGTCCACGTGCAAGTAACCTGCGCCATTTCTTGCTCTCACAAGTTTTAGTTACACGTGGACACGAGCCATTAGGTGCTCGCGATCGCGAGTCAGTCTCAAACGTTTCGGGGCAATCCCTTAAAAAAAGTCTTTTCCAAATCAACTGGCTTCAGACGAGATAAAGTAGACCTTCCTCGCGACAGGGTGCAGCCGGCCATGATTAGGTCAAACCGGCGGCGATCGCCTCAATATTCTAGGCACCCGATTCTCAGGTCCCAATCGGATATTTCTCGCATACGAATGGATTCGTATGCAAATGGATTCGTATGCCGCGAAGTCGCGTAACTGCTCGACATTTCAAAATCGTGCACAAAACTGTCAATTTCCCCCTTCAAAACTTAATCGTATATTCATACAATAGCAGAGTCTCAGATGGCAGGCGATTGGCCGCGGTCGACCTCGCTCGGCGGCGATTGGCGGGGACCGGTCATTCGATAATTCGCGATCGACGGCGATTGGGTGCGCGACGACGCGAGACGTCCGGGCCGACGGCGGCGATTGTCCGAAGCCCGACGGGTACGTGGAAGTCGGCCGGAAAAAGGTCATCTCGCCAAATTGCGAGGCGACCCACCCACCTATGCAAACCCCTCGGAGCGGATCGCTGCGAGCGGCGTGCGCGCGCGCGCGCGCCCGCCATTCCCGCGGCTTTTAGTACTCCGAGGGATTTGCATAATGATAATGCATTTGCATAATCACAATGATAACTAACTCGGCGGAGCGATCCACCACGGGAGAGTGGGAGGGCGAGGGGGAGCACCGCGGGCTCATCCCGAGGGACCGCGCTCGCTCGCACTCGCGCGAGGGCGCTCGCTCCGGTCCCCGCGCGAGGACCCTCGGAACGAGGCGAAAGTGTAACGTCGGTTTATAAAGTCGGTCCGCGCGCGTCCGTGTGCGCTTGCGCCCTGGCGTCCGGAGCGGACGAGCCCCGCGCCTCCCCGCCCCCCCCCCCGGCTCACCCACACGGCCCCGGGCCGGTGTAAAAGGTCGTCGTATACACGTATATGGAAGAGAAATAGCCGGCAATTTGCAGGTTTACGAGTTATTTCACAATGGCTGCAAAGTATAGTGCTACAGTGTTACTGCCGTGGTAGCTCGCCACGAGTAGCAAAACTGTGTTGGTACATTACTTTGTGTACAGTAGATACATCCCGCTTGTATTTTACTCAAACACTTTTATTTCGAGCCGGGGAGGGCCGGCCGGCGGCGAGAGGGGTGGGACGCGAGAGAGACGGAGACGGTGCCTCCGCCCAAGGCAACCCCCGGGACCCCGGTACCCTATTTCAAGACAATAACCAACTGACTATAAACCTGTCGGAGGTACTTTTATCCTCGAATTACCATCGTCTCGGCGTCTAGACCGTTCGAATCTCGAGCACGCCGATCCGCGATCCCGCCAATCGCGCGCCTCCTTTCGGCCCGTTTTGCGAGGTCCGAGGGATCTCGCGCCCTCCTCGGTCGAGCGCCTTCGGATCCGTCCCTCGCGCGCCTCTCCGCGTTCCGTTTCCCCAAATCGGCGCGATCGTTCATTCCGGACGATGTAATACCCGTTTAGCGACGGCAGGGGGGGGGGACCGAAAAACGGCAAATGGACGCCATCGGGCCGCGCGCGGCGGAAAGGGCTCGAGGGCGAGCGGGAATCTCGCGAGAGGTCGAGGCTTCGCGGATCCCGAGACGGCCCCCAAAGGGGGAAGGGAGCGAACGCCATACGTATCCCGCCATCGTCGAAGGGAGGAAGATTAAAGACCGCGAGTACGCCCCCGCGGAATGATGGATGCGATCCGCGAGAGAGAGACCGGTGGGTGGAGCTTTTCATTTTAGCTCCGCTGCTTGCCCTTTCCGACCCCCTCCCTATCTCGCCCCTCGCCGGCGTCGGACGGCACGTTAAAAATGTCTGTATTAAATTCGAAGCGGCGCCCGGGGGGGGCGAGATTTTCGCGGCGGTGGCGGCGGAACCCGGTGGACCTCCGGCGATCCGACCGCGTCGCGAATGCGAGATCCGGGCGCTTTGGACGCCCGAATCGCGCAGGGTCCCCTCCGTGGCGGATCGACGCGGCGTCCCGACCCAGGACGGCGCGCATCGACGGCCTCGTCGGCACCCGAACAATCTAAATGGTAATCCACCACCACACCCCCGGGGGAGAAAAACCGAGAGCGCCGAGTGCGGTGGTGCCGCGGACCGGCCCCGGACCCGGGGCGCGTCCCGCGTACACGCAAAAAGCGTTAACGAGGCCGCGACGCGCGGTCCGGCCAATTCTATGACTCCTCCCTCAGGGTCCGGAGTCGCGATCGCCCCGGGCCGAAGTCCAGGCCGATGCTCTTCTACCCCTTCCGTCGCGGCCGCCGTCGTCGTTTCGGTGGATCCGCGCGGCCGGCAATTATCTCACGCCGGCGTGTAAAAGTAATAATTAGCCTCCCGTCGTTGCATTAATTAGGGGGGCCCGACACTTCGGGGCCGGTAATTACACGCCCGTTACCGCGGTGTCACTTGCCGCCGTCAAACTTCTTCCGAGGGCCTCGCGCCGTGGCACGGGGCCGCGCGGACGCCTTCCAACTTTGGGTGCTGGACCTGCCGCTCGGGTGGCCGGAGGATCCGACCGGGAGGACCTCCGTCCTGCCGCTCGCGGGGCCCCCGGAAGACGCACCCGACGGATAGGTAGGTAGTTAGGTACTTGCCTGACGCACCTGTTTAAACTGCTCCTCGAAGCTCCAGCTGGTCTGCTGCTGATGGGCGCTCCCCGCGGCGGCCGCGGCGCTGGACTGGCCTCCGTGGATCCCGCTGTCGCGCACCTCGCCGTTCCTCTGGCTGCCCTGCGACGACTCGCTCGAATGCGAGCTGGCCGAGGAGGTGGTCAGGGCGTTGCCCGAGGTCCCCGTGGCCGCGGGGTGGCTGTTCTGGGGGTGGTGCTGCGGCGCCAGGAACGCGGCCGGTGGCGGGAACGAGAACGGCAGGTTGAAGCCGCCGCTGCCCATCGCGGCCTGGAGCGCCTCCAGGCCGCTTTTGCCGCCCAGCGCCTCCATGTCGTTCTGCGGTGGATCAGGGTCCGAGATGTCGCAGCCACAACAGATCGCGCCCGGGGTCGGGTCGAACGTCACCGGGAAGAAGAAACTTTCGTTGATAACGGCGAGCGGGTGGTTCAGCGAGGGCGCTCCTCTGAATCGGGGATGCGAACCGTAGCTAAGGGGCGCGGAAACGGGAAAGCTGGGTTCCGTTCGCGAGGGACGACGATGTCCTCCTTAACCCTTTCGCTGAAACGGATAATCGGTTGCTTGCCGACGAACATACAAATAGCTGCGGTAGCCACATTCAGCCGCCACGAGTTAGTACAACGGGTACTCGTTTGACAGGATACCAATGATTTTCACTAAATGGGCGCTTTTCCATTGCAATGTCAATTTCAAGCCTCTTCAAATAGACCATGGGGTAAAGTACCAAACGTTATCCGTATCCCGTACGTACACCCAGGTCACGAATCCAGTTCAGAGGTGGCAAGCCGACGATCGGTACCGCAGGAGCGAAAGGGTTAATCGTCCACTAAAAAACCTACATCCCCGATAAAGAATCGAGTTCCAAAGATCCCACCGGTTGAGGACTACTTCAACGTCACAAAAATGATGGGCATTTGGTCCTCGATGGTACCGCGTTCTCCATTCGGCGACGACCACGACTCTCCTCCACGAGGCTGCCAGGTCGTCGAGTAAAAACTTCTGCGAGTATATAACGGGAGGAGCGTGAGATTTATTTAATGCCGTGGGTTATAAGACCGAGCCGTATAAGCGACGTCGGGGACCGAAGGGAGCGTAAAGACGCGGACGGACAGACCGCGCGGAAAAGTACGGCCGCTCGTTCACCGTCGATTCGCGGGGTTTCCGGGATTAGCGTCTCGGCGCTAATCAGCACCGAGGGTTCATAGGGTTAATAAGGGAGGTGGAGACCCGCCGCGAGTAACCGCACTCGCGTAATGCCGGTAATGGCGCATTTTCGCCGGAATAGTCATCCCTCTTCCGGACCCTCGGGCGTCGGGATAATAGAATCGTTCGCTTCTCATCCGTCGACGGCTTCGACCGCCTCCTAACTGGCCCCGACCTTGCGTTTACACCGTCCTCGAGGAAATATTGACGAGTAAATTCATCCCACGCGAGATCGAACGTTCGTTGCGTCCCTTGTGACACTTTGATAAGAAGAATTCAATCTTAACATTTTTTACAGGGGTAATTTACAGCTAAACCGTCGCGTCTGCTCGTCCTCTGCGATGGGAAACCATCCGGGGTAGACTTGAAATTCTCTCCTAGTTTAGAATTAAAAATTCGAAGCTTTGCTCATATAAGGGGTACCCGGGTGCCATACTCGTGCCAACTGACCTCGATTTTGAGTTTGGTCAGGAAATGAGGGTGGTGCGAGCTCATGAGGCTGTTGAGGTGCGTAAGCGGCGTCGGCGTCGTGACGGGAATGGACGTGGCATCCGATGGCGAATGATTGTTGCCCTGGAGCGGCTGCTGGGGCAACTCTTCGCCACTCTCTTCATCCTGGAGGTCCGGGTCCGACAAGTCCTCCTCCTGATGTGACTGAAACGTCGAAAGACAATCCGATTTACATTTCCGGTCTTCGTTAGGTCGCCAGACTCATCTACCGTTTCTTTGAGAAACACCATCCACCCAATCGCCCCATCAAAATTCAATCTTATGTCGACCACCCATGAAGAAACCTTAACGAATCTACTCGCTATCGGTATCAAACGTTGCTTAACGTCCTTTTGCCTTGAAAGGAGTTCAAATTACAAATTTTGTTCCCCTCTTCGTCCTCTCTTTACAAAAAGGAGGCCACAATAATTACAGCATTGACAGGTGCATTTTTCGGCTGAAAGTTTCTTGAGTTATTGCCCCAACCGAGGACTGCGGGGGGCAATTTCAGCCAGCTCGCGTTCTAGACCACTCGGCGGAAGGAAATAAGCAGGTCAGATATCGCGACATTAAACAATCGTTAAAACCGGCGAGCATCATATTATATACGGCCCCGTGAGATAGCGGCTATCGGAGGGCGCCACCTAGCCCGCGTTCGGCTAATGCGCGAGTTGCAACACACGCGTCATCAAGAGCGATACTTTATTCCCCGGGCGTTCTCATTGGAATCGCCTTTCCCAGTTAGAAACACCTTGCCCGATGGTACCTCGCGCAATTCGCACAGGTAGCTCGACTCACGCCAGCCTACCGTCCGAAACCCGCGGACGTATGCGCTCGTAAACGCGCTCTCCTTCGACAGAGTCGCGTCTATTTACGAGCGAGAGCGACTCACGAAACGAACAACGCGTCGTTAGGTCGGGGATATTATTAACGCAAACCAAATACCCGGCGCCCGGTAATAACTAGACAGGTTCTTGTCTCAACGTTTCCCTCAAAATTGAAACCTATAATCATTTCCTTCCTCCCGATAAGAAGAAACAATCGGATTTGGGATCGGACAGGTACGCTATCGAGGCGGGGATCGCGCGACATCATCGTGTCCTCCTCGGGGCCCAGGGGAGCCCGAATTCGGGCGGTGCATGCAAATGGATACATCCGATTTCGGTTATTCAAATCGTGCATCGCGAGGCCCCACCTAGAAAGGATGGACTTGGATAAACATCGGGCCCGGGAACGAGGCCCGAACGCCAGTTCGGCATCACGAATCTCAGGTGGAATCGGACGCGCATCGGGGCCTTATGTCGGCGTTTTCAGCACGTGTGACAATATTGACACGGACAATGGCGAGCGAGGCGAGGGAGAGGCGTGGTGCTCAAAGATGAGGTCCTATTCAAACACCGAACGAGCCCATTCTCTGAATTCCAGTCGACCTTGTCGGGAGCCCGCAAAAGATACAGCCGGTGCCTGGAAACCGCTTTTTCCTTGTTTTAACGTCGATTTTTATATCGACGCGCGTCCACGCCTATTCTCAGAAGAAGAAATTGGTCTCCGTAGGAACGATTCCACCGATTCATTTCGACCAGCTCTACCGTCAGTGGTCGTTAACCGTTCACAATCTATAATACCTGACCTCCTACGCGAACAGCCATGACGATTCGCAAGTCAAAAGAAAGCTACGCCTTGGATAAAAGAAAAAACATCTTCGCCTTGACGAACTCTTCGGCCACTGGTCCACTCTTGCAAATTGGTCGACCTCTAATCCGAGCAACCGTAACGACTCGCACTCGATAGATAATCGATAGAAAGCGTTGTTCTCCGTAGAAAGCATCCGATCGATTCGATTTCACGAACTTTCGGTCACCGGTCGGTAAACGGCCGCAATTTGCCTAACCTCCCATTCGAACGGCCGTAACCGTAAGCGGATCAACAGCGTCCTCCGTTGCCAGGGTAACGCGGTCAGCGACGCCACTCTCGGTTGCGTAGCAACGGGACGCGCACGCGCCTCTCGCCTACGCGGCGAAAACCAACCTAACCGCTCTATCTCGAAGGCGTGCGCCATTATCTTCGCGTTATAAAAAGCATCTCCATTTATATAAGGCTGCTGGAGGGGGGAGGGCTAAACGGTGGCGAATTACGCGGCCTCCTCATGAAGACATTTCGACGGGATTTAATAACCCGGGCAGGACAATAGCTAAATTTACCGTAGGTTAGTGGCCGGGTGGGCGGGGAGCCGCGACTCTCGCCCGGCCACGAGAGATAACCAGGCTCTCGTGATTTATTACCCCGCGGACCTCATTCAATTGTTTTATTGTTAATACTTTAGAGTGTCTAACGCGCGGCGAGCGTCGCGCGTGTGTGCGCGCCGTAACACACGAGGTACAAAGCCCGAGAGATACGCGGATACGCGTCCGGGCTGTCTCTCTTTCTCCCTCTCTCTCTCGACGCGGCCAGTAAATCATCGGCTAAACGCTCGAGGCGGCATAACGTCTCTAAATCTTCTAATTATCACGTCGAGGTCGCAGCCGAGCAAAGTGCCTCGAAATATCCTTCGGACGCCGAGGGGATAACTGTCGCGAAACGGGACGTCCGATCGCAAACGACCGGCTCAGTCGACGAGCTTCGATTAGTCGTCATCGAATCTGGCATGGCAGCGTTTGAATATCACCGGACACGCGAATCGAAAAACGTTCGACCCTTAGTTGCTTCGAGATCGAGACAGGGACTACGCCACTGGGAGTCGAAGCTTTCGGCGTAGGACTCGTGGGTGTCCTTATGAAGAAGTGCCGGGGGCACGGTGCACCGTTTTATGCACAGAGGGGCGCCCAAAACGACGAGGCACTACAAAGCCGCTCGTATTATGCAGCCGATTAATTCAAGCAAAGTGAGAGAGAGAGGCCCTAACCCCGGGCCCCGTGAAATATCGCGCGATTACTTCTCGGGATCCCTTTTTGGCGCGCGCGAGCAACCACCTCTCTGCCGACGCCCACGAGTACCTGTACCCGGGGCTTAACACCATCCGAGACCGACGAATCCACCTTATGCCAGAGACCGTTCGTTCCTTTTGAGCCGATGCCCAAATACCAATAATAATCTACGACCACTTTTAGGGATTGGACGCCCGCCAAATCGGAGCCACTGCGATCGGGCCGCTCGGCGACGTCGAAGATTTCGCCGACGACGGTTCTGGGAACGGAACGGTATTATTTTGTATTTGCGAGACCGATCGCGATCTGCACGTTTTGTTGCTGGAAACCATGTCGAATTTCGTTTAACATTTACTTTTTGAGGTTCCTTCGACCTTTTCCAAAAGATACCTCGAGGAATATGTTAACGTCGGCTCGTTCTGCGGTCTTTTTGGTGATGGCACTTTTACGTAGGCTTTCTGTAGAAAATTATTATTTGAATATTATCCGAATCTAAAATGGTTAACCTTGTATTTATCTTCTATTCTGTTTACTGTTGAATTAAGAAATATTAAACTGAATGTTAAATTAAACGAAAACAATTGAAACCCCCACGTTTTCTCATAAGAAATGGGAGATTCGTTTAGCGCCTGGAATAGGAGGGGAAGTTGGAACTTTTATCCGAAAAAAAAAAAGAGTTACGCGGGAAGTTAACGCTAATAAGTCCTTTTTAAGACGAAGAAGAAAGAGGGGAAGGATTTTAATAAGGGATACTTATGTTATTTCCAATCTTCAAACGAACGGTTCGACGTTGACCATCGTTTCATAATCTGTAAGGTGCGAACCGGCAAATCCGGCACTGTCGCTAACCCTCGAAGCCCTCTCAACGGCTGGCCGGGAAGATCCGATGAATGGGCCGGAGGTTTATCGACACCGAGCAACAAAAAGGACGAGAGCTCGAGCACCTACACGAGTCCCGCAGGAACCCCCGCGGAGTTCCCGAGGAGACATCACGGCTTCATCGATGGGTCGCGGGCTCGGCCTGGGACACTCCGAGGCGAACTGCCTCGAATCGAAGTCGTTTAGTCCCCGCGATCGATTTAGATCCGGAGATCGTTCCAATATCGAGTCGATGTCGATCCTATCGAGAATGATCGATCCCCCGAGGCTGTCCTTTCGGCAGATATCGATTCCAAACGCGACTTGCGACCGTCCCGAGGTTATTTCGGGCTCGGTGTTCGTCGGGGGAGTCGATCGATCGATAGATTTCGGGATCGCCTCCCGATCGGTTATTACTTACACGCACCTTGACAAATGCCGGGGAAACGTCGATGGTAAATGCTCCAGAGGTTGCGGGTCGTGCAGGAAGGAAAGAGGAGGTCCTCCAAGGACTCGTTCCCCGCCGTCCGGTGCATCGATGCATTCGATTTGACGTTAAACGGCGCCCGATAGACGCCATTTAGGGAGAGGGGAAGGAACAAAAGGTGAGAAGGTCGGGAGACGTCCCTCCCGGGCGGCGGAAGAAAAGCCGCGAAACGCCACCATATCGCTATTTATAGGGCCGTATTTGTGTAATGTAAATCAAGCCGGTGCGGTGGGAATGAGAGACGGACGATGGCTGCTCCGCCAGATTTTATTAATGACCCGCCGAGTTTGATCTGCCTCTACAAAGCCGAACCATCTTTCTCCCGTTCCCTCCCTCTCTATGTCTCTCCCTCTCTCCGGCTCCCTCCTCCCGCCGCTCCCGGTCCCACGGGACTCCTTCTCTATCTCGTCGCGGCGGTACACGAGAACACGAGTGCAGGCTAGCGTGTTATTTCGGTCTTCTCCAGCCCGGAGGGACCTTTTCTTATTGGGCCGGGTGTAGAAGCGGTTTGCGCGGTTCAAGCGATCTCTCATCTTTTAACATTTTATTGCGCGGCAAGACCGAGTGTCCCGAATGGCCCCGGACAAAAAGGGCGAGTCCACTCGCCTTGGCCGGCGAGTCGACCTCGCGACATCGCGACGTCGCGAAACTGCGAACACTAGCCAATATTGTTTTTTCAAACAACGAGCAGTCCCCTTTTTAACGAATTTATCCTCGAAGCGAATCGGACTACAAAGTGCCAATTATAGCGTGTAAAATAATAACCTTGATTCTTTTCTCAACTCCTTAGGAGAGAGCGAAAATTCCGGGGCCATCCTTGATGTCCACGTTCCGAAACCTCGGATCTTTTGGCGATTTTACAAAAATCCCAGAAAAACATGGGCTCGTCCCCTCGCTCCAGTTTACGAGTCGACCTTTCGTCAACGCGTAATTGCGATAATGGGTCAAGATTTTTGGAAGAGAACGGAAAGTCCTCCTTTTAACGAATTTATTCTCAAGGAAAATCAGCCTTCAAAGTACAATTTATAGCGCGGATAATAAAATCACAGAATCCTTCCCGACCCTTGGGAGCGTGCGAGAATTCCCGGATCATCCTCGAAGTCATCGATTCGACAACACGTGCCTTATGACAACCTTAGATCTCGATTCATCGCGATGTCCGAATGCAAATACCATCGGGTCATCATAAAGCTTTATCGGCGTCGAATTCTATCCATGGTGCGGAAGAACTCGCTCCAGAATAAAAGCCATATCGCGATTCGCGATCGAGAAGCCACCTCTTCGCGCGAAACCAACGGAGACGTCGCGCCCCCGTTGACGGACGAGGCCTCGCGAGCCAAGGCTATTTCGAACTTGACCCACATTCGCGACTTCCTCGAATTCCCCGATGCCGGGGCCCTTGAAAAGTCCCGGAAGTCTTAGACGACCGCCGAATCCCAAAAAACCCGGAGTCAAGAGACATTTCCGCGAGATCGGCCTCCGAAGCAAAAAAGGCAAAAAGAGGCTACTTAAAACAAGAGAACACGACTCGCACTTCACGTGGGACAAGAAAAAACCGGCATCGGAATTCCCCAATGGGATGCTCGAAAAATTGCACTCGCAAAAAACGTGTCGCGTGACAGGCCGTAAGTTGTGCGGATTTCGTGCGAATTGCTTCTCCTTTTGTCGCAATCGTCTCTACGAATGAGACGCATGGCGTGCGGATTCCTCGTTAGCGTCCTATAAAATCCACGTACCGAGCTCATTTATTTTACTTTGTTAAACAATTCACCTCGTTGGAGTGACAGGGACCCTCCATGAATACGATTACGAGGAGGCGGAATAGCCGAGATGATATTATTGGACGATTACTCTCTAGACAGCCTAATCCCATATCTATCGTTTTTAATCTTCACATTATATTCATAGATGTATTTCCTTTAGATTTTTCATGAATCGCCGAGAGCGTCGCGACGTCGAGCTCGGCCTACACCCAAAGACGAGAGGCTCCTTTGAAATCGACGACGTCGACAGACGCTTGTCGTCGTTACTTTTCGCAAGAGGAGCGAATTTACACCGCGACCAGACACCGAATGGGATGGATTCCAATAGACAATGCCGCGGTGTCAAACACACGTTAATTTGGCGTCGAATGTGCACGAGGGACCGTCCTCGCGGTGCGCAGCATCCAAAAAAAATGCATCCGCGGTCGTTGGAAAGAGAATGAAAAATAAAAACCTCCTTTCCCTTAAAAAATAAGCCCAGACGACAACGCTTGTGCAACAATCGAAGCCTAGGAAAAAAATATCACCACGGTCACGTTTATTCATTTTTCGGATAATTACACATTTCAAACCTTCTCCCACATCAGTGACCTAAGACAGTTAAATTGTAATAAGTTTTATAGAAATTGATGGATATTTAAGATGAGTATCATAAGTCGGGTAGATATGTCATGGCGGGGAGTATTTCGCGTTGGGTGGGCGAAGAGATCTGGACCTCCACCGTTTTGGAGTCAGGTGATTTTTCCCTTGTAACCGTCAATTGAACGATACCTGGCAGGGACATATCGCCGGGATGATCCGCGTCCAAGGAAAGGGGCAAAAAGAGCAGCCAAGCTTGTTTCTGCAAGGAATAGCAATATTAATAGCGTGGGTGTGGGGGGGCCGCTGCGGAAGATATTGTTAGAACTTGGGGCTGTCTTGCCGAGTCCGAGGGTGAGCCCCTTGCTAATGGGGTTTTAATGACGGCCAGCTGTCCGTCTGTCATACAGTTTTAGAAAACTATTTGGTATTTCGGTATCGCCGCGCCGGATTTCGATCCGATCTCGAGTACGGCCGAGGCGACTCCACCTACGCTCTTGTTCTCCCTCCTGACCGATTTTTAACCGCACACACCTTTTTCCACCCCTTTTACTCTCACATCCGACCGAACGAGTCCCGGGGACCAAATCCCGATTTTTCCCCTCCAATTCCAAGAGACCTCGAAATCCCTAGATCGATCTGGAGCGACACTCGAAACGAACGCTTTAAACGAAATGACAAAATTTAAAAGTATTGATACCATTGACGATGCTCGAAACTAAGAACGACGAAAATAAAGGTAAAAGACGAATAAAAGCCGCGAAGGGAGAATGGTTAAAATTTCATTTGGACACTTTCGATGTAATTGTAGCTAGTCGATGAATAAACGCCTGGTAGGGAATGTCATTTGCTATTCCACCGATTATATTCGGGTATAAAATTGGAGAGCATCGGTGAAATCTCGATTTTTACCCTCTCGAACGTCGACCATTTTTCTTCTTTCGAGTAATCTCCAAGTAGTGTCGACACGCTTCTTGTAAACTTCCACGTTGAGTTTCGGAGAAGGATCCTTTTCCAAGGACGAGTCGAACACGAATTTCGAGATAATCCCGAAGGAGCCCATTTTGGGAGCCCAATCTCAGAATTCCCGACAGAAAACTCGAAGTATTCGCTCCCGGTGGCGACCCTCTCGCTCCTTTTCCTCCCCGATCGTCGATGTCCTTCGTGACAGCAGTATATTTACGTCGATTATACGCCGAGGGGGTAGAGCGACAAAGCGAGATGAAAGAATGTTAAAACGCGAGATAGGTGAAAGTGAGATACAGAATGGTCAAAACACGACCAATTCTCCTATCTAGGAATGCACTTCCTGTTCCACCGAGGACTATCTAAATCGCCCCTATCTGGAGGAATCCTCCTTGTCCGCGCCACCCTCTGCGCCGTCCAACTCTTCACGATCTACCCTGTCCCTCTACCGCGCATTTCTTGGATAAGTTATAAAACGCGCGTCCTTTATTTCAAGTTTCATCGTAAAATTGCAAGACAACCGTTAAACGCCAGGCTAAGTCGTCGGAATTGAACGGAGACATTTTTTTTCCGCGATAATTGCTTCCGACACCTTGCACTAAATTTAGTGTAGCCATTTTTACGGCGGTGCACGGTGGAGCTGGGAATTCTCATTGCGAATTCTCAGCGGTGTTTCTTGTCCGTGGCCCCGTATAGAAATATTCAATACTTTACGGACAAAGTCGAAAGCGACGGATATCGAGGCTACAAAGGGGGGACTGGAGAAATGCGGATCATGGAACTTAACTGGGTTTCGCGCCAAATTCAAACGTACCTACGTCAATTACACTTACAGGGTGAGTTTTGCGAAAGCTCCATGGAATTTAATTACCGCAAAAACACACCCATATGAACTATAAATGACGGACAACGATACTATTCGCACCAGTGTAATCATGCAATGGACTCTCAAATTTGTGGTCTTCATCATTCCACTTTTCACTTCTCCGTTCTTATAAATTTCACAATTTTCCTGATTAGCCGAGTAGGGGTGCCATTAATCGTCTCATCCAGTTTAGAATTTCCTTCAAATTCCCTCGGTGAAGAATTTGGCAAATCGCGGAACATCGATGTCAATTCCTCGCGGGGTATTAGGGTAACCGTATCGAGGGCATCGAAGGCATCCGGGGAACTTGGAGGCATCCGGGGGCATTCGGGGAGTCGGATGGATTTACGAGATTACACGATTCGCCGGATGGTTGACGCGCTCCGTCAAGTGCGACACAATGAAGTCGTTAAAATAGAGGGCGCCGGGATCGGCGAGTGGTGCCAAGAAACGTCCGAGCTGCCGCGCGAGGCGAGTAGGTGGCGTCGGGACGTCAAGCGGCGCGACGTCCCTCGCGGACAAAATTGAACCGCGATACCCGCCGGGGGGGGGGGCTTCATTTATTTTCCAGAGACCGAATTAACGCTCTTCCTCCACTTTTACGTAAACCGTGATAACGCGAACTGACTAGTAATAGCACGGAAGACGCATTAAGCTCGGTAAACTAATAAGACGCGTTACGTATCGTCATCGATATACTTGACCAAGAACGTAACCAGAAGGTAATATTAGAGGGACCCTGGAAACTAAATGCACGACCGATAAAAAAAAAAAAAGAAACGAAGAATCGAGGCGATGATTAATAGGGACATCGCGCCAATTTCCTGATATTACTGGTACATGACTTGAGAACCTAGAGATAGAGACGAAGGGGATCGGAAAAGATCCGGATGACAAAAATAAATTGTTCGGGATTAAATTTCGTGAATTTCGGGAACAAGATGTGCCGATGGAAGTTAAAAGGAGAGCTGACGCGATGGACTAAGTTACGGATATCGTAGCTATTTAATAAACAAATGAATAAAATACCCCTTCGAAAGAAAATTCAACGGAGGGTAAACTTTCGAAACGAGGTAGGACCCATTTGTATCCACCGGGTGTCCCCGCGAGTTCCCGAGGGATCTAGAGGACGTTCGGTACAGGCGGCTAAAACACAAGGAGCGCAAAGTCCTTGTGCAAGCATTCCGTGCCGACCAGTTCGTCTTCGGGATTGCTCCGGCCAAGCGGAAGGACCTTGGCCGAACCCGAGAAGAACCATCTGCCGAGCACATGGACTCCGCCGGGGTCTTGATTTTCCCTTCCCCCGGGAAGACTTTCCCCGAATCGATGGCCGACCCTCCCTCATCCCCTGCGAGACCTCGCTTCTAGCCGAAAAATCAACGAGTCCCAGAAATTTCG
Source organism: Orussus abietinus (assembly GCF_000612105.2). Classification (NCBI taxonomy): domain Eukaryota; kingdom Metazoa; phylum Arthropoda; class Insecta; order Hymenoptera; family Orussidae; genus Orussus; species Orussus abietinus. Next base: position 116,955 of record NW_019394291.1, on the reverse strand, counting down.
CTCCTTCTTATCGAAATGCAAATCGCAACCCCTTGGACACATTTCCAAAAAGGGGGCTGAAGCGCCCCTCCAGGGAAAGGCTTTCGGACGCAAGATGCGTATAATCCGTGTACATAAACACGCAAACGTGTTCGACTGGCCCAGAGATATCGAACAAGAAAGCAGAGAAATGCCGGAGAAAGGACCTTTTCGTTTGTGCGGGGGAGCTGCCCCTAGGCGCAGTTTCGGGAAAAGGAGCTCGTTAGGAAACGGTTTTGGTAACTGTGCCTGGAATTGGGAGGTGACGTCAGTCGGACCCGACCTGTTCGATTTTGGAAATCGCTTTTTTCGGACCTCCTGCGGCTAGGGCACTTCGAACCGGAATTCTTATCCGATACGGGCCAGGACCTCCGGAGGAACTCTGGAAGCACTTTCTAACGCTGCGCAGTTGCGCATAGCATCCTTCGGGATAAAAATGAAAGTGTCCAGGGAAAGTCCGTGGGATGTTCCGGCGACGAAAAGGAAAGGATGACTGGCCGGATTCCGTGTTTTACGAGGCCCAGGGCGAGCGCCACAAATTATGAAGATCGAGCCGCGCTGTCGCGTCATTAGGGCGTGCTGAAAGTAAGACGGAGCCTGTGGGGGCCACGGGCAGGACGAAGGACGAGGGTAATTTAAATGATCCGGGACGTGGGAGGAGGCGTTCCTCGGGCAACGATTACCGGCGATTATTCCGGGAGACATGGAAATGCACGCCGGGCGAGAACGAGACGGGCCAAGGACTCGCATTCGAATCATCGTTCCCTCGCACTTTGCGAATCGAAATAATCCTTGCACTTCTACCAATTTCCCAAATTTCTGAGAAAGTCACTAATTAAAATTCACCACGACGCATGATCACGTTAAGAAATATTTCGCACATCGCGCCCAGGACGGAAGTCAGAATGAAATCGCGATTTAATCGGTACGTTGACGTTTCACGACTTCCCGCCAAAATCGGGAGAGTGACTTTACGAAGGCCAACCCATAAACGATATCATTACGCCAAAAGAGAATGGCTTGCTAGGAGATGTATAAAAAATTCACGGCCAAAACAAACGCCCGGATGAAATTTCAATTTAATCGGTACATCGACGTTTCATGATCCCGCCAAAATCGGGAGAGTGACTTTACGAAGGCGAACCCATAAACGATATCATTACGCCGAAAGAGAATGGCTTGCTAGGAGATATATAAAAAATTCACGGCCAAAACAAACGCCCGGATGAAATTTCAATTTAATCGGTACATCGACGTTTCATGATTCCCGCCAAAATCGGGAGAGTGACTTTACGAAGGCGAAGAAAGAGAATGGCTTGCTAGGAGATATATAAAAAATTCACGGCCAAAACAAACGCCCGGATGAAATTTCAATTTAATCGGTACGTCGACGTTTCACGACTTCCCGTCAAAATCGGGAGAGTGACTTCACGGGGACGAACCCATGCACGATATCATTAAACCAGAAGAGGCTGGCGTGATCCAAGGTCGCCGGGGACCCCGGTGGGTCCACCAGGACGAGATCGCGTGTCTCGGGGAACGGGAGCCGACGGTGGCTCTTGGCTCCCTGTATGAATAATCGGGCGAATTCGCCGCAAACGCCCGCCGATCCTGCGCCGAAAGATCCGCCCCCGACTGAAAGAAAGGCAAAAAGAAACCGGAAAGGAAAAAAAAATAGCGCGCTCGTTTATCCGGCATTAATTCACCGCCGTGAACGGAGAGCCGGGCGCTGACTCACCGGCGGGACGCGTCCCCAAAAGACCGAAGGTTTTCCCGAAGGAGTGAGGTAGGTTCGGGATTTCGTCGTCCTCGGGAGATCCACAGCAGCCTCCCTGGATAGACGGTCGGATCCATCGCGTCGGGTATGCGATCGATTCGCGGATAGTGACCCTGTATCACTTGTATCATATGACGAAGATCGTATGCCCTCGTCCTCTACATTCTGAGTCAGACGTTGCGTCTGTGTACGTACGCATATACAAAAAGTATATCAGACTCGTATCGTTGTTACTCGATAACTCAATTCAAAGAAAGTGAAATTAAACCTCATGATGTGGTATTAACACGAGGGCTGCATGGGAGCGCACAAGAAGCTATAACCCACCTGGCACCCTATAACATAGGTACATAACACCGTAATAACATAGTATATAATGAAAGTACATACTTCAAAAAATATATCGACATCACGTAATATCGAATTATTACCGTTCCATTCTATAAAAACCCATCGGCATTGCGATTATACATTAACATAACCCCCAAGACGATATCGATATCATGCGTATATTACAATATTCATTTAATAACACCATTATATAACCACGGAGGAAACGGTGATAACAATTTCGGATATATATAATATGTGCGTTACATTACGCGTTAAAAATGCAATCGTAACGATCGTATTGTCGTTATCGAGCCAAATTCGGCGAGGAGAATCATCGCGACTCGCGTAAAACTGCGATACGAAGTCAACGTGACGTAAATCCGTCTATCGGGGCTCGAAATGGCGCCGCAAAAAAACGGCCGAGGAAAAAAGGGGCAACAATAAGAAAGGGCCATCGAATGAGAAATCGGAGATTTATCGGGGACCTTACGATCGACCCTTGGCGGGCTTAACGAGGCGGGCCGGGATGCTCGCGGAGATCGTAACCCGGGCGCGATCTATCGTGAGGGGCCCGTCGCGAGGCCCGGCGTCGGGGTCGTCGGGCCCCTCGTAGGGGCGCGCTCGAGGCTGAGGGCGAGCGCGCGGGCATTTCGACTAACGCAATAAACGCGCGCGCGATAATATTCCGAATAATAAATATCAGGATGTAAATCCATTGGCAGAGGTAACGTCGGGCATAAATCAGCGGGGCCCGAGGCCCCGGCGCGGGGGGGCCGGGGGCCCGTCCATCCGTCCATCGTCCGCGGGTCCGTCCCGCCGGTACCCTCGTAGAGAGTCGCGTCGTAAACTCGTCAAACTCAACTCGCGAAATAGCATTAACTACCGGGATAATACAATCGTCGGCAGAGGAGAGCGCCGCGCGCGCTCGGGAGGGACGGGGACGACGCCGAGCGTCGCGCGTCCGAGACCGGCCGGGGAAAAGTCCCGGCCTCCAGAAAACACACTCGCTGACAATCGGACGTCTCGTCTCGTCTCGAGGGGGCCGACGCACCCCGAGACGGCAATTACGATTCGTTAGGCGTCTCGCGAGGACGTCGAGACGTCGATTTCAGTCCCGGCGAATGGAAAAGGCGACGTCTCGGCCCCGTCCCCGAGCGCCGCCATCTTGGACACGGGGCAGGAGTTATTATCGTTGCGTTGTTATTTATTCGACTCGACGGTCGGAAGCAATTACAGAAAAATTGCAAAACGGCGCTCGCGAACCCTTCGGAACGAGAAAATCAATTACGGAAGGGGGGCGGAGAAATGAAGCACAGCGAGGATCGCGTGGCAAGGGAGGAGGCGAAACTGCGGTAAACGTGAAAGAACGGCGGCAGGCGACGTAGGAAGGGTGGAGGGGAAGGGAATATCGTGCGATCGGTTAGTCTTGGGGAGTAAAGGGTGGTGAGAAGGTTTCCGTAGTTCCGTCCTTCATGGAAGATGGCGAGGAAACGGTAACATCCACGGAGCGATAAGTCGATCGCACGAGTGGGGACGCGGTGTACATCGGAGCCCGCAAATGTGCTTTGAAATTACACGTAGGTAAATAAAGAGGAACCCCTGCGGGAAACGAGGATGCGAGCAACCGATACCGGGTGGCCGAAACTCGTTAATGCCTACAATATTTTATAGATATGCAGTGGAGGATAGATCGAACGTACAGTGGCGGGCACAAATGCCTTCTCGTAGCCCCCTGGCGACGCCATTTCCGCAGGGGAGGCCTTCGCGTTCACCACTGTACGTACGTAGGTACGTCTACGGAAGACCCGGAATTTAAAATGGAGAACACACCCGCAATGGTAAACACCCTCTGCCCTACATTTCTGCAGGTATTTCAACAACTGTACTTCTTCGCGTAATGCAGTTGCCCTGAAAAACACGATTCCAAGCAATAACCGCGCCTTCCGATATCGGCTCAACGAAGTCAAAGTCATCTGGAAGCACCCCGCGTTTATACCCGTAGAAAAATAATTTACCCCCCGATCGCAATAAAAGAAAAAAATTGACTTCGATAAATGTAAACACTCGAAAAAATGGATCAGCAGAATTCTTCTGTGGACACTTTTTTGCAATATGGACAGCAAATATTTTTATGCAGTTATATACACTTCACTGGAGACTCACAAATTCTAATCACGGTAGTAATATTCATTAACCCTTTCGCTTCAAGCGCCGGATATATCCGGCATCCGCGCGACGACTTGTGCGTACGAGCGCCGGATATATCCGACATCCACACGGCGACCTGTGAGCACGAGTGCCGGATATATCCGGCCACGCGCACCGTGCACATTTCTGGCGAGTGCTTCCGTACGATGACGACACTTCGGCGGACTGGACTGCCGAAGCGAAAGGGTTAACAACAGCAGCAACAAACTGTATGTCGCGCCCTCGATCGAATCGAGACAACGATATTTCTTTGCCGTTGCTACGAGCTTATTGACTAATTCAGCAGGCATTATTTCCAGAGAAATCTCTCCTGTGGTTACGTGCACGTTTCATGCGACTGCATTTTCTCTGTCTATGCAATTATTACCGCGTTAATAGCAAAATTTTAACAGCAATGCTAGCCTTTGCTAAGAGGACAAAGATCTTTAGTTTTCGCGCAGGAACAGTAAATCCAGGCTCAGGACATTCCCGAGCGGAAATTCTCGACGACTAATTGCTCGGGGCGGAATTACCTCGGCCGCTTCCTGCGGCTGAAAAATCACGAAAAAGGCGATCCGCCCCCTCGAACGACCGCCGCGGTCCCCGAGAGGTCCGGGGCCCTCCGGGTTTGCCCCCCTCGGGGCCCGGCGACCCAGGTCGGGCCCCGGGACTCCCTCGAGGAGGCCCCGAAGAAGGCCCCGGGTCCCTCGGTCGGTTTACTCGTTTTCGTGGCGCGACACGCCAAGTTACGCTCTGCCGGTAAGCAGCCACTCTCTTTCTCGCGTGGCAATTCGGCCAGATTACAGGGGCCCGATCCTGCCAAGAACGCTAATTAATCCACTTAGGTATCGGGGCCCGCGTCGTGACCCACCGCGAAATAATAAAAGGCGGCCCTACGCGTTATTATGTGCCCACTCTCTGGTGCCTCTGCCGAGATTTCGAGAACTCGGCCGCCATCGCGGTCACGCGACGCTCCGATATAATTCGTGGAATAACTTTATACTTAGAAAAACCGGGCCCAGCACGGCCGGGTGCCGAGAGGAGGGCTTTGCCGATTCTGAAGCCCGAGGTGTCGGCTGCCGATTGCACGGAAAAATCGATGTAAGCCCAGAAAAGAACGGATCGTGGATTTAGGGGTGTAATACCCTCTACTTCCACGTGCTCAAGTAGGTTAGGCTAAATGTCCTCCAAAGAAATACGTATAAGTTATATTGCCATAAATGATCTCACGTGACGTTACGATGTGACGATAACGATGTGTTTAAAATTCTAAGCCCTTAATAAGAGCAGATTATATCACTCACCGGGCATTTACTTATCGAGTAGCTGGAATTGTCTCACCCTAGTAGTAACGATACCAGTAAACGTCGAATCTTTCTTTCTCCTCGATTAGGGCCGCAAATCGGTCGCCGTTCCTCCCACGAGTCGCTCCGAAACAATTCCGATATTCCAACGAATCTCAAATAAAATCGTGATTCACGTCGGAATTGTTATGCAGAAACGAGCACGGAACGTGTAGGAACGGCAACGAACAGCGTGACGTTTCGTCCGGTTCGATTTTCCGAAGTCGGGCGACTCGAGTCGAGGGAATGATCAATCGCGGGCATCCAGCTCGTTTCCACATGGCAATTCCCCTCGTTTGCGAAAAAGGCTCGCTCGGACGGAGGAACACGTGAGCCACGATAAGGAATGCGACAAGGAATACGAGTTCCAGTTACCGGTTAATGCGATTTCCGCTTACGACCTATAAACCTCTTTTTCGCGCAGAAAATCCACGGCGAGACGATTTTCCCCAATTAGCGAGTCCTGCCATCGGTGCGGATACTTTATCGAAGAGGAAGGAGAGATAAAAAAGTGCCCTGCCGATTCGAGAATAATTAACATCTCCTATAAATTAGGCCGCGCGAGAGGGAACGCATCGGAAAAATGATGATTGCACCTGGAGCGCGTTGCGCGATTTCGTCGAAGCGATTACCGCCCTTTCAATTACCGCCCGGCTGGTCGATAAAAAGTGCTTATGGAATGGAATCGTTTTTCGCGAGACGTGCAGTCGACGTTTTCCAGATACGAGGTTGAAATCGAAGCGAGCCACGGTCTCTCTCTCGTTTCGTGCTGACGGCCATCCCCGTTTTTATAGTTCGCATTTACGGCCGGCGACTGCGCGATGGAATTGCGGCTACCGAGACTTTTCGCAACTGCGGCGCAAACGATCCTTCTATGCGTTAAACGGCTACCGAAACGTCGCAGACCCGCGCATTTTTTAAGGTTAACGCCCATCGGCGCATTATTCGACGAAACATTCAACGATATCTCGGAAACTTTTCTCGGGAATCAAAGACCGATAACAACGGAGGATATTGCTTATCGCCCTTCTGGCACTGATAATTGCACTAACGGAAAAAATGCTTGCAATGCACCAAACGCAGATGCAACCTCGGAGAGTTTTCGTTAGGAAAAATTCTTAATTAGCGAGTTAATTTTGTGAGCCCAGCCGAAACGATATCTTTATTAACGATCGATTAGTGATATACGGATGGGCATCGCCGATATTGCAATCATGAATATAACTCGCGTTGACCTAGTTTTTTTGTTTTTTCTTTTTCTTTTCTTATCCATACAGCGAAAACCTTTCAACAAACTTTCACTCTCCCATTTCGTAGTATTTACATGTACTCGAGCAAGTAAAATGGTTTATTACGACTACGAACGATTTTTCTGCGCGCACCAAAGGCGAGCTCATGGTCGATTAAAAGACCCCAAAGGACCCGGCGCGTTAATTCGGTGTTAATTCGTCAGGGTCCGAATCTTTGAACGCGTTCTTGGGTTCCCCGAGCTAGGTCGGCGAGTGAATCGAATTTTCAATTAAAACTCCGCTCTGTCACAGCGGGCCCTAATTGTGGCGCTCTCGTTTTTACGGCCACAACGGCCGACGATCGAACGAGACCGGCCCGTTTTCACCGAAGGCGTCCGAGCATTAATCGCGCGGCCGATTTTACCGAGTAATTGTTCGCCGCGATCGCAATTAGAACGACACCGAATTATTGTCGTCGGTCGTCGTTAAACGGCTCGTTTCCACCTTGGAAACGAGCGGCGCTATCTCCGCGAACCGACTCGCGGTTCATCGTCATTCCGATTTCCTATCACCGATCGCGAACGCGTCGAGTAGCGATCGATCGATCCGCCACGCGCGACCGGCTAAATCGACGATTACGTACGCGTCGGCCCAATTAGACGCGTCGCCCGCGGCCGAGGGATCCGCCAAAGCGGCCGCAGCCGTTCGTTTCGGAGCGATTCCGATTGCCAAGCGTGCCGCGGCCGTAATGGCCGTGATGTTTACGGTAGGCAGCGACCGGCTCGTATCACGGGCCTAATCAGATGATACGCGCCGCCCCGGACAGCCCAGCCGAGCGCGGTCCCTTTGCCGAAGCGGCGCGAGCCCACGCTAATCGCCTAGCAGGTCTCGCCGTAGCGCGGCGAAGGAGGCCGGTGGTCGGGAAGCGAGAAGAAACAGGGAAAATGGACAACCGAGATGCGTCACCCATTTTCTAAAGCAAGGATGAAAATATGTCCCGCGAGAGCATGCCGCGTAAAGTGTTACGGACTAAAATTGTGTAATATCTGCGTGATGTATACGGATACCGTTGACCTCGGAGAACAAAAGGAGCAGCCAAAATACGCCATTCCCTTTCCAACGTAAGCGTGAATACATCTATTGCAAATACATCGAATCTAAAGATGCCAATGGTGCTGAAGAAAATTACACAGTTTCCGTGCAATGGCGTAGTGCCGTTTACCTCGGCGAATGTTTAGAAATTTATCCGCGAATACGGTTCGGATGTGCGAAAGTTGCGGTAGGGTGAAAAAGAATAGCATTTGTGTCCTTGCGCGTGTGTGTACATTGCATGTAGAATTTCACATGTACATGAAATATGAATTCGTTTACTAAAACACCCCGCCAAAAACATTTTTGCTAGCATTTATGTAAACCCGGTACGATTTACCTAAGTTTACCCTACTTTGGGCCACTGTGCGACGTCGCGAGACGGTGCATGCATCCAACGATCCAGGGCCACGGAGGAGAGTGTAATGCCGTCATAAAATCGGCGCATCGGCTGCAGAGGGCGCCGCGGATCCCGCTACCGGTGCGGAGAAGTTTGCGCCTCTAGTGCACGCTGCTTCCCGCGCTGCAAGAGTCGAGGCTCCCTCGCGCAGTCAGCGGGGGCGTCACGCGCTCGTGCGTGTGGCGGCGTCGGCGCTCGCGCGTGTGACGGCATTGGCGCTCGCGCTAGCGCGAGCGGTCGCTTTGATAGCGCGCCGGCGCGACAGATTCGCGCTAAGCAGCGCGAACCGACCGCGCCGGCTATTTTCCACGCTCTTTAAAGGGCCTTACACGCTCGGCCTCGCCCGCTGCGGCGAGCGCGGCCAGATCCTAACTCATTTTTCTACAATTTAAATACGACTCCCCGCCAAAAAGCCACTATCGTCATTGAAACACCTTGAACACATCCGCCGGAGGTAACATTGAAATTAATTATCTTTGCCAAATACTTCGATTTTCACCGTAAGAAGGGAAACTCACTTAAGTTTGTTTTACCCAGAAATAAAGTAAGCCAACCCTCCGTATCCCGATTTTCCTTTCGAGCCAAGAAAGAAACCGGTGTACCGCAAAGTTGACAAACATTGACCGTCCGATGTAAACTATCTGTTTGTAAATTTACGATTCGTATACGTTTTTGTCAATTGAAACATTTATAAACCACGGTTTATGAGTAATCTCCTTATTTTCGAAGGAGGGATAGGATGATGATGAGGAGCTACTGAGTTCCGCTGGAGAATCTAATAAGACTAAAAAGACCGATATACGAGTACGTGGTTTTAGAGTCACGTGGCGATATAGAGGGTTAATTGTCGCTTGAATGGAAGACTGGTGCCCAGAAAGAGAAGTGACGAACCGAGGGCCGGAGAAGGGTCGATCGAGCTCGCGTTGCCTCGGAGAAAGGAAGAAAGATGAAAGTGATGGAGAAATTCTTCGATTCCGAACGGTCGGCGCTGTTTGCTCGATCTAATGGAGATGCAAATACGGCTTTGCATTTCCATTGGGAGGGGTGGAGAGATCGAAGCTTCTAGTCGAAGTCAAGGGAGGATAGGTCGGTCTTTCGCGCGAGGCCGCACTCGCGCGATAGCTCCCTCCTGCTCGTCCCGGCGCTCCGCCTCGCTCTTACCTTGGACGCAATGTCCGTCCGAGTAGGAAATTGCTTCCACGTAACTCGAGCCGTAACCCGGCGAAAGTGTGATAATGAAATTCCGAACGAGGTGTTCTTGCGGAAAATTCCCGCCACTGTGAAATCCGCGCCGGAAATCCACACGCGGCAATACCCGAGGCTTTCCTTTTTACGCGGATATCTGGCGGGCCGGCTCGGTTACGAAGCTTGGCCGCAGGGGTTCGCGCATCGCGTCTTGTCGACGGCGGCCTTTGCGGACTGGGCTCTCGCTTCGTGTATATGTTAACGCATTCGCGACCGGCAAATTTTTTCCGTTTCAAATACCGAGTACCGGCGAAAATAATGAAATTCTGAAACTGGATGTCGCAAACTTGTATCGTGTATCGTCATCGACGTGATTCACGTCAGCGGCAATCAGGAACAGAATTTAAAATGACGTGTATTCACGTCAGCGGCAACCACGAATAGAACTTGAATAGACGTGAATTCACGTCAACGGTCGCGAATGTGTTAAGGAGAAAGGGTCCAGGCGTCCGTCATTTGCCACGGATTAACCCTTTCGGCCCTTTCGGCGTCATAGGTCGGTAGACCCGTCTGGCATTCGGCACGCTAGAAGTGCACGCATTTATGAAATTAATTCATGGGCAATAAGTACTTAATGCCTCGGAAGAGTATAAGGGGAATGGACCGAGGAAATGGGACCCGTTCCCAAAATTTCCACGACACGTCCGACGATCATGGGTCGATCCATGGATTACCCTCGAGACGAATCTCCCTCAAATCACCTTCGGCATACAAAAATTTAGCCAAATACATTTATCTTTATTCAAATAATTGCAAAAATAGCTCAAATTGCTCCCTTCCCATGAAAAGCTCAAATCATCTATTTTTGCCAAATATAGTAGAACGTTCATTCCATTAAAGTCTCAGCTAATATCTTTCTGCCAAATGTCACGGTACATTTGGTTTCACGTGTGTTGTATGTACAAGATTTTCTGCTTCCTCAAACCGAAGACAAATATTAAAAACTATATCGAAACAAATAAAAAAATTAGAAACTAAATCTGAAAACAATATTTTATTTGGCGACCACCTGAGGTATACTCCTAGCATATGATCATTTTGGTGCTCGCCAAATAAAATATTGTTTTCAAATTTAGTTTCTAATTTCTTTATTTTGTTTCGATATAGTTTTTAATATTTTGTCTTCGGTTTGAGGAAGCAGAAAATCTTGTACATACAACACACGTGAAACCAAATGTACTGTGACATTTGGCAAAAAGATAATAGCTGAGACTTTAATGGAATGAACGTTCTACTATATTTGGCAAAAATATATGATTTGAGCTTTTCATGGGAAGCGTCTTAACGCGCAGAGCGCGTTTCTCGCATCGCTCAACGCTACGAGTTTCTTGATACCTATTGCTGATATCTATTACGGGTTAATGTACGAGACAGAAATTGGAGATATAGAATTTGTCCCCAAAGTGCCCGCGACACTCAATAATAAATCGACTCTGACTTATTGAGCCCTTTCAATGCCCCTCGTAGATTCAGAGAGTCATGTAACGGGTGGATCGCTGCATCGCTATCGTCCAGATCAATGGATAGGAACCTCGCGAAAAAGAAACGAAAGAAATGGAACTTGTCCCGAAAGTTCGCCCAACACCCCCGAACGATGGGTCAACTCTGACCCAACGCGCCCTTTCGATGCCCCTCGTAGATTTGGAGAGTCAGGGTCAGACCAGGCGACACAGGTTGATCACCGCGTAGACGAGACGAGCGTTTACCACGGGATAATATACGAGAAAGAAACGAGATACCGTAAACGAGGGGCTTCCCCTCGCAGACTTAAGGTCCAAGCGGGATGAGGTTGGCGTCAGCACGCGACACGACCTACGTGGTTACGCGTATGCGTCCGAATAGCTACTGGATACTCTCTTCCGCCTGCGGACGGAAACGCGTTATTGTAGATCAGTTTTTAAATAAAAGAATATGAAGAAATTTCCAAGCAAGCTTCCCCTCGTGACAAATAATAGAATCTTCGAGAGCGGACCTCGACTCGTTGGTCATTTTTCGACACCCCCGAATCCTATAAATTCGTCTCTATTTACCGTCACGTTAACGCCGATTCGTCGTCGCTCCTCGACGAGTGTTCGTGTCAGAAATAAACGTGCGTTTACGTATAGAAATAAATTCTTCCGTGCCCCGGTGTTATCCCGTGCGTTTTGGCACGTCGATGAGTTACGCCGAAGATACGATCGACCTCCTGTCGCAATAACTGCATTAACCACGGTAAAGTGGGGCACTCATCAAGTACTCGCATGATTTTCAGCCGTTCCTCCAAGGCGTATACAGCGGCAGGAAAGAAATTTCGAAAACCATTACCACATTTTGACCGAGCCCGAAAAGCACCCTGCCCACGTTTTTACTGCTCCTCCCAGAAAAAGTGGAATAATTTGTTAATTATTCCCCATATGTATTATGTAGGTAAACGTAACGGTAAAAAGAAAGGGGGACCCCTTAAGAAACGAGGCTCTCCCACGTGCGCCGGAAATAAGTGGCGGAAATCACCCCTTCCTGAAACTGTGCCACGATACACGTAACACCTTGACGCATAATGATACGAGCGTTTGGTATCATCCATCGGTATAAGGTGTGCGGCACATGCATAAGCTTTGGTATACACGGTATATGGTATCGCAGGGAAGCCTTGAAAGGAAACAGAAACGAGATCAGTTTTTCAGAAGAACTTCAAGGCGTTGGACCTTGCTTAGATGGACGAGCCCGACGTAAAATTTATTAATTACTTGAGAGTTACAAAAAGAATTTAAGTTTTCCTCCGTGCCGCAAATATTACGTAGAAAACATTTTCCGACGCTGAACGTGAACGTTCGGTCTCGCCGAATACGGGGTGACCCTTTTTTCGGACAAGGCATTTCTTATATATGTCTACATTTGTTTTCAACACTTTTTTGGGCCTCCCAGAATCCTCCTCTAACTCCTGTTTACCTTTCCGACGACTTCGTTGTCTTTCTAAAGCAGTGAACGTGGACATTTTGATAAATGACGGATACCACCCAAAAGTTATGTCCGTGTAACAAGATTTTAACACTTTACCGACCGGCGAATTTGGAAGTAAATGGCAAAACCGATTAATAGGCTTCCGGTCGATAAAGTGTTAAAATTACGTACAATGTTCTTCTTTCGCGCGATGTAACAAGGCATTGGCTTTCCAACTATTACTCGTTTTTGATACACAAATTTTTAAAGATATTAATTATTGACGGTGCTCACCTTCGTGTGAGAACAAGCCAAAGCTTAAACTTCATTGCAAAACAAGCTGATGTTTGAAATTAAATGGACTATAATCATCGAGTATTCGTGTAACAGACTTTCGCCTGCACGGAACCCCCCATTTTCGTGAGAGACGTATTTTATAAAAAAGAATATCAAGAATAAAAAATAAAAAACAAAAAGTCCATCGTAGAGCAGGAAGGAAAAGAGTGATAAAGGAAATTCGCGGATGAATTCTGCGAGCTTATCATCGACCGTTCGCTGATTGCCGGCTTCGTCGTGCACATTCCGTCGTATTAAACGTTTACCATCCTGGCCAATTTACTCGGTCGTGATTTAGGTGAGGTTAGGTCGGATTAGGTCGTACTCGTTATTGCACCTCACCTTACCGTCCAACTAAGAGGCCAAGCTCCCCTAACTCGACTCGCATGCACGACAAATCTGTTTCCTCTCTCTCGTGCTGCATCCCGACGCAAATTGTTCACGAATACGTCGGCATAAATAATCTTGAGCACGTGAACGTAACAATAGTCCGACACGTCACTGTGAACACCGGTTTGCTACGTTCTAAGTAAATTAGGTTTATCGGAAGTATCGGTTGAGCCAGGAACAGTCGTAAAGGCGTGAACAAACGGGAGTCGAAGAAGTCCAGGTAAGGATTGCCTGAAAATTGGTTGAAAATTGGTTGAAAATTGGCTCCTGCCGTTACCTCGATGATTCGTTCATACATCCGACCAACGATCCTCTGAATACTTTACAGAAAATCGTGATTAAATGCCGGAGTACTTAAGGTGTTTAATTTCGAATGATGGTGAAATACAGAAAAGAAAAAACTAATTATGAATTATAAGTTCCTCAAATTTGATCAATAGTTACCCTCCGGGGATATCAAAGAAAAGGGATCTTCCTCCTGGCAACGTAAACGAATTCAAGTGCTAGCCAACCTTTACATTTTCTTTCTTCTTCTGACAACGTGGCGCATCGAGAAATTAATGTTTCTCGGTGGTAGGATGGAAAAAAAATCCAATTAAAAAGTGGAGGTTCCCGAGGTTTCGTTGGAAGGTATCCCCGGGGAATATCGAGGGAAGAAGCGTTTCTCTTGCCGTGGAAGTGTAAACCAATACAGTGCGGTCTCGGAGGCACGAGCGGAGGAAAAGAGCCACGTAGCGAGGGTAGGTAATATCAAACGCGAGAGCCTTGTACGGATTCTGTTACTAATATACCCCAGGAGTGCAGGAACCCCTTCGCTGCATATTATCCGATACCAATAATGCGACTAATTAAGTTAGCCAGCCCCTTAAGCTGATATGCAGCTTATACTTATATTAGTGCAGCGTAACGATTGCAGAGCCGGTGCTGCGAACCGAGAAAGATTCCACGACCCCTCGAAGCGAAGGAACATCGAATCCCCCGGATCAGCGATATAGTCTGTCGAAAGGGGTGACTTTCACCTGCGACGACTAAATTTACGTTTGAATAAGTTTACCGCGTTACAAGTTCCACTTTAAAAAATTCGCAAAGCTTGTGACTACGCGTTGACGGTCCCATTCGTCACAAAACGAACGAAGGGGTTTTAATTAAAAAAAAAAAAAATATGTACCATACAACATTTTTTTACGAGATCATTGCCCTGGCTCGAAAATGGCTCGATCTCTTGCGATCTTTGGATTTGAAGATCCGCGATATACGAGGTCCCAGAAATCTGGACATGGATCTGGACGACGTCGAAGGCAGCTGCGGAATCTCGGGGAGGAGGAAAAAAGCGCAAAGCCCTCGCACGAGTCTCATTGAACGGAAAATTATATCAATTAACCGACGGTCCTACTGCCAGGCAAATTGGGAGCTTAAGGGAGTCCGTCTCGTAAAAATGAGAGTCGTATCTCCGAGAGGGGCAGACGGGCAGCTGCAACTGCAGTGCCACTAATGTTAACTCGCCCGAGAACATGGCGGGGTTGTTAAGTCCGAGTAACTGCGGCGTAACACGCGTCGCGAACTCGCAAATTCTGCAGGGATAACACTCCGAAGGATCTCCCTGAGCGACAGGTGCAAATCCTTCCGAGGGAGCGCCTACCCTCGAAATCTGAAAGAACGTGCTTTCCCGATAAAAATTCTCGAGTCTTTGGGTCATCGAGAGTAGACCCAAGGGTCCTCCTTGTGCCCCTTCTTTGGTATTAAAAGGTGCCCCTTAGTCGCATAAAGACGCAACGGATCAAAGCGATCTCCTAACCCTAAAAACGACGTATACGTAAGGACTTAGACGCCGACGTCAAATCAGGCTCTCGAGCCAATATCCACCTCGAGGTTAACGTTGCCTAGCCAATCGGTCCAGAGTCACCGAAAAGAGAAAGGACCCCACTCGCTCCAGGATCCCGTGGGGAGTGTTTAATTCCCCGGTAAACTAGCCACTTAAAATTCCGCCGTTCATGGGCACTCGCCGGTAACTAGGCTCGGGTAAGTAGGGCGAAACATGCGTTGCGTGTCCCCAATTCCCCCAAGATAAATCCTGGTCGATCCCCGGACACAAGAGGCGTGGTTCCTTCCTAAGGAAACGTTAACTCGGGAGATTCGGGATGGTCTTCCCCCGTTTCCAATCGACGTTCTCGAGACTTTCGGTCACCGCCGAGGGCGAACGTCCGAGATGAAGAGAGTCGAGCCCCGTGGCGGAGACGCGGTCCACGGTTAACGTTAGGGCGCTGATAAACCCGCAACCACCAAAAAGAGGACCCTACCCGCTCCGGGGGTCCCTCGGGGAGCGAGTGTTTAATTCCCTGGCAAGGTAGCCGCTTTAAAGTCCGTCGTTCCCGGGCACTCGTCGGAAGGTACTCATTGGCAGCCTCCCGATGCCGAGGCTCTCCCGGTCCGCGGCGATGATGGCCGCGGTCGTCGAGGGCTTACGATCTCCGCCCAAGAGCGGTCCGCGCCTTGCACCGTGCGCGAGGAATTCGGCTATTAAATCCAAACCCCGGACAGCCTATAAAATTCGTCTGGGCCAAGAAGCAGTGTCTGCGAGCATGCATTAACCGTTGCGGTTATGGTCCACCAGCGGTACAGGTGTCCGCCGGCGAACGTGAGATCGGCTCCGTTTTCGAGCTACCGTGCGTCGACCCGGGCGTCGACGAGTGCCTCGATCTGCTCGTCGATTTGCGCATCGACTTCTGCACAGTCCCCGCGTCGATCTACGCGACTATCTATGCGTTAACTCGTAGATAGACCCGTGCACTACTTTACATACAAATTAAAACACGTAATTTACTCCCCAACAAACGTTTTCACCCTACGAGTAAATTCGTACGTCTACCCCTGCATAACTTAAGCCGCTAATTACAAACGAAACGTCGTTTGCTCTCTCGGAAATGTTTCTACCACAAATATCGCCGCGGATCGTTGTCAGGACGCCGGGTGAATTCAACGTCGCGACTTTTCGCGACGAGCAGCGAAGGGAAGTTCGAACCGCGCGAAAGACCGAGGGTGGGTCAACGAAGTCGAATCGCAGTTATTAGCCGGAGCAACACCCCCGTATAATTTGGCCCGCGCGAGCGCGATAAGTATTCCGTCCCTATCGATCGGCGCAACGATTAGCCGTAAAGATCCTCGCGGCGCCTTGGCCTCGTGTAACACGAGAATTCGCATGCTATTCGCCCCGATATGCAAAAGGAGAACCTTTCCTATATTATACGCAATACCGCGCGTTATACGAGGCAAGGAAGGAGGCGAGCCCTCCCTCTCCCTCGCCCCGATGTACGTACACGAGTACGCGAGTACACGAACCTACCTGATACACGTGTACCCGCGGTCTCTTCCTCCCCCCGCGAGGCATACATGCATCCGAACTATATACACGCTATGTACGAAGCCATTACACTTAAACCCTCGACACAATACGGACGAGTTAAAAATAAGACTAGGAATAAGAAACCGAACCAATTATCGTAAGCCTTACATTCTCACGCTCGGCGTCCTCGAGCGGTTCGATTTCTTATCGCCGGCGCTCGTCCCGTTTCCTCCCCTCGCAATTCCTCCCCTCGATCTTATCGCCCTATATCGCCCAGGGCCCGCGAAAACCGCGGCCGAAGAACTGCCTCGGTTTAAGAAAAAAATCTCCATCTTTCCTTTACAGGAAATCACATTAAATACCACGTAAAAGCCTCGAGAACCGCAGGACCTCTTTTCAATATCCTCCTCGATCAAGAAATCCCCCGTCGACCTTGTCGCCCAGGACCCGTGAAAACCCCGACCGAAGAACGACGTCTTATTTTAAAAATCTCTTCCCTTCTTTAAAAAGGAATCATAATAAATCATGCCGTGCAAATGTCTCATAAAATCCCAAAACCTCTTTTCAATGACCTTTTTCTCGATCAAGAAACCCCCCTACATCGCCCTATATCGCTCTGCGCCCGCGAAAACCGCAGACAAAGAGGGATTTTGTTGTTTTAAAAATCGCCTCCCTTTTCGGAAATAAAAAGAACGAAATCAAATTAAATCCTACCATGTAAGAGCCTCGTAGAACTCCGAAGCCTCTTTTCAATGCCCTTCCCCTGGACTGGGAAACGATCGCGGGGCGGTCGTTTCCTCGTTTGCAAAGTAGTTTGTAAATTTTGCCGTTCACGTTCGCGGAATAGCGCTTCGACGGGACAATTCGGAGTAGAGGCAGGAGCCCCGACGTGCCCTCGCGGTGGGAGAGGCACTTCGGTCCGGTCGGTCTTCCCTTGGACGGCCCAATCGGAAGGCTCGGAATTTCATCGGCGCAAGACGGAGGAGCTCCACGGTATATAATAATAGAGCACGATATAATGTTGGCGAACGAGCGACCCGCGGCTAAAATGTATTACAGTACGCGCGGGTCGGCGCGCGTATGTACGCCGGCGAGTACATGAGTGCCGGCCATGTACGCGCGCACTTAGTGGCCGCGGTATGTACGCGCCGTGTGCGTACCGGGCCGCACACCCCCGAGCCACGCGTGTGCGCGTGCACACGCAGGCCCGAGTAAGTACATAGGATGAGACGTTTATATACCCCCCGACGATGTCTATAACCCCTCGAGTTACGAGACGCGTTTACGAGCGAATGCAACTCGCGCCAGACGTCAAGAGGCGAAACCCCCCTTTCGAAGTTTGATGGCGCGACTCGGGCCCGGAACCTAACCTCCGAAATATCTTGCCTCCTCCGACCTCCCCCGGCCCCCGGGGGCGGCCTGCCCCCGACGCGCCGAGGAGCGCTCCTTCCTCCTCCCTTCCCTCCTCCTCGCTGCCCCGACATTGCTATTTACAATGCCCCGCTAAGTACGCGCAAGACCGACTACGTGACCGTGCCACTTCGCGGATAACCCGGGGATGATGCACGCAGGAGCGAATCTACTCCCGGAATCGTAAATGGTATACGCGAGGGCACCTATATGTAGGCATGCGATGTATGCCCGGAAAAAGTTACACCTCCACTTTTGGCAAAGGGCATTGCTAAGAAAGGTTTCTTCTCTCTGCGGAAATAATTGCACCAACGGTTAAACCGTTTGCGAATGCATCGCACGTGGATGTAACCACCGGAGAACATCGTTTGGAAGAAATGCTTGCTAAATTAGCGGGTAGGTTTCTAGAAACAGCGAAAAAATGTCGAACGAGCGATACGTGGATTGGTGCCGTTAGTAGAGAAATATTGCAACCTCTAATAGAATTTCCGTTGCCCCGGTGAAGAAATCGTTTTCTGTTATCCATTCGTCAAAGAAAGATTCCTCGGAGAAGCTTTGTCGATCCATCTGCATATGTTTGTAACATTTTCTGAAGCATAGAAAACGTTTTGTAACGACTGTGGATTAATTTTCTTCGTGTATGCCAAGAATCGTGTGGAACGGACAAGAGATTTCTCGAGAGTCTTTTAGCAATTTCGGTCTTGTTATTGCTGTCGCCGCAAACGCAATGTTATTACCGGTGATATTATTGTCAAGGATATATTTATTGTCGCTTTTACCTTTAATTAAATGTTATTACTGTTGTGGTTGGTATTTGTGTATTACTACTGTTGTTGCTGCGTGATAACTGCGCATAGATCTGTAGTTCCTTTTATTGCAACCTGTGGTTACTCTTACTGATAGTCTTATCACTTCTTAAATACCTAACTGGCGCCAATTGTAGGGTACGTTATCGAGAAAATATGTAAGTAACGCGAATGTGTACAACAAAAACCACGGTTAAACCAGGAAAACGAAAACAATGCACTCCGTTAATATAAGGGAAAGAGCGAGAGAAAGAGAGGGAGCGAAGAGGCGCGATAATAAATCGTGTTATGTAGATAAGCGCGATAATAAAATATCGTTATAAAAAACGGGCAGAAGGGTAACATCCAAAGATCGAGAATACCGATTACGTAAATGGCAAACCTTGGATCCTAAGAAAGTGCATTGGAATTACACACCGGGAAATTAACACGTATGCGAATCGTAAACTCTCTTCCGCTGGCCGGCATTGTTATCGATTGCGACGGCAATATGGACGCGTACAGGTACGGTGGGCGTCGTTGCATCGGCCTCGGGTTCCATTAACCCGGGCACGATCGTGCAAATTGTACGCGAGGAGCGGAATTTCCTGCAAATCGTAAAAACGGCCTTCCCTCCGCGAACGCGATAAGTCGCCCCGACCATCGCGCCGCCTGACGTCCTTCGTGGGCTCCGTGTGAACGAAAAAAAAAAATAAAGAATAGGAATGAATAATAATTAATTATATGAAAAGAAAATTCCGATGAGATACCAACGATAACGAGCGACTTTGATGTCAACTTCGCCAAACGAGAGGTGCAGTCGCCGAATGACTTCTTAAACGACAAATTGAAATTAAACTTGTGCCCCTATTAACCTACAAAGATGGATATAAATTGTAATTAACTATGAAAAATAAATAAATAAATAAGTGTTTAACTTTTCGATGCGCTCTCCTTTCTTCCGTACGTTAACTTACAAGAACTACCATGACATAAAAGACCGTTCCCAAGTTATCGGTCGCTCAGAGGCGAAAACAATATGGCCGCCCTTATTAGTTTACTTTAATATCATCCAATTAAGAATTCGATACGCCGTGTTTAATTTTACGTTAATTTGTACATCGCTTTAAACAGTTATTATGGAAACGCGATAATCGTCATATATTATTTATATTAGTTGAAATTTGTACGTTTAATAAATGGTCTGCGGCCGCTCCGGATTCGGTCACCCGGGGGCGAAGGCATCTTTTTTTCCCCCTCTGGGGAAGACCCTGGTGACATAAGAAGCTCTAGTTCAGAAAAGAGAAAGAAGAGGAGAAGAAAGAAACGGGAAACCGACAACCCTGAATTTTCACATAGTTAATTGGTTCCGTCCGGAGAGCGACGTGCCCACCTCGTCCGCGAAACCGAAGCGTCTTCGACCTCTGTCTCGTTTTTAGACGCGTCCGGATTCCACTCCTACGACGACGGAGGCCCTCGATAGGAGACTCGAGATTCCAGTCAACGAAAAACGGGCCCGGTGTCTCCGACGATTCGATTTTCAGAGCCGACGTCTAGAGTTTCGCGGACGAACCGACGTCCATTGAGCGATTGCCAATTCGAGCGCGTGCAAATACCATCGCGACCCCGGGGGGCTGGATGAATCACGAAACGGATCCGAGTTGCGAGCACGATGTGCCGAAATTAACTCGCAGGTGCTTAAATATAACATTTCATAGTCACGCTAGTTTTCAATCCTAATCTCGGGGGACAAATTAAGCCCGCTCGAAATTCAGGGAAGGACAAATCGAAGGGGGTGAGAGAGTAACTCGCGCGGGACACGAAACGCCATTGCATCGACACGGTCGTCCAGATAAACCGAGCGGGGGAAAAAAGGCGCATTGTGAGTTTAAACGAACGATGGCCTTGGCGAGCGGCGTCCTTCTCGCCTTTCTTGGCAAGGCATAATCATTTTTTCTCCCCCGACGAGCGTTCGAGGCGCGAAGGAGGCCAATATCTTCTGGATCGCCTCCTGAGGTCGAGGCGGGGTCGAGGCTGCGCCGACAAAACGCCGCAATCTGCGAGATATCGCAGAGACGCGGAAGCCCGAGTGCCCTCGAGGTGCGTTCTTCGGGAAGGGAAGGAAAAATAGAGGAAACGGGCAAAACGCTCAGAGAGAGAGAAGGTCCCTCTCCTTGTGTAACCTCTTCCGGACACTTCACGTGTACACGTACCATAGCAACGTCTTCTCCACTTCTATAAGCTCTATGTGGTGGGGAGGGCGCGGGAAATCGAAAGGGTAGGGATAAATATTCCGCGCGAGGGATCTTTCCCCTTTCCCGTAGCCCTGATCCGGAATGGACGTTGCGCAACGTCGGCGACGAATTTCAACGTTTCTCGACGTTTCTGTACATATCTCCACATTTCTCTACATTTCTCTACGTTTCTTATCATTTCTCTACGTTTCTTATCATTTCTCTACGTTTCTTATCATTTCTCTACGTTTCTTATCATTTCTCTACGTTTCTTATCATTTCTCTACGTTTCTTATCATTTCTCTACGTTTCTTATCATTTCTCGACGTTTCGAGGGGTGCCTTCTCGATTGGTCACTCCTTGGCGAAGTGCGAAACGCGCGTCCAGTTCGCGGGACAAATTGAATGATCCCCGGCGAGGCGTTTCCCATTTCCCGCTTCGAGGAGCGTCTCGCCCGGTGTGGTCCGTCTCGCCCGTCTCTCGCGTGTCTCTCGCGGGTATCCCGCGACTTCCGTGGAGTCGCCTCGGGGTGGCCTACCACTACCGAGGCTTTCCTCGGGGTGCCCGACCGGCCGGCCGGGGACTTTTACGAGGTGTTTCCATTGTGGCACGAGGGTCGGAAAGGGATGCGGTCGGTCGATGGGCGTCCGGGGTGGGTTCCGATCGGTCGGCCAGATTATATCGGTCCTCGGATTATGCACCGAGGAATATACCGCTATCGCGATTCGTATTACAGGGAGGACCGATGGTTGCCACCGCTTCCAGGAATCCCCTAGGCGCCTCCACCGGTCGTAGGTACCATCCCTTCGGCGCGAAATTCAACGATCGATCATGGAAATTGCACCCAATGTGGAAATCCCGAGTCTAAACTTCGCCGTTCATTCTTTCCACTCCGGAGCCCCGTACAAGGAACGAGAGAGAGACAAATCAAGGCAATAAAAACGCGTCCTTCGAGGAGATCACCGCGAGGCGCTGACAATTTTAAGGGTCGCAAATAAAGATAATACAATTAATATACCTGTTTACAGTACCCCCATTCGAATTATAAATAAATTTCCAATAATCCCTGTAGTTTAGTGGGACCAATGGAAATATTCAGGACATACCTAGATTCGAGAGGGACGATCCGTCATTTTGCAAAGGTCCGACCTTCGAGGCTCGTCGGACCTCCGTCGAGCCCCGTCCGGAAGAGTCGATCCGTCGAGTCGGGGCAAAATGGCGTCCCAGCCGGGCCAAAAGAGAAGTGGAAAGAAACGGGCGCAATCGGCGGAACGAGGCCGCGTATAGATATTCGGAGGAGGGAGGGAACAGGCAGTAGCGAGTACCGCGAGTAAGCGATCCTTACGGTCAGCAACCGTCGCTCGTTCAAGGTGGTGCTTTTCTTTTTCACGCTTATCCGGCGAGCGAGCAAGAATTTTCATTGCTTCCAGAGTCGTAATCCCTCGGTCGGGCCGCCCCCTCCCCCTCCCCCCTCCCCCTTAGCCCTCCCACCCCGCGCGAGCCGGAACCCCTTCCCGGGAGCGGAGAGGGCCATTAAATTAATAATTTGTGGTCGACAGCGCCATTGTAAAATCTGATGCAATCATTATAATACGCTGGATTTTATTATCCTCCGATGCGGCGTATGCTAATTTACTGCTAATTGTATTCCACGGCGACAATGATGTCCCCGTGGAGGATAATTGCGCGGCCGCCGCCGCCGCCGTTCGACCGACTTCCGCGCGATCCGAAATTGCGAACATCCTATCCTATCGCCCGCGATTCGCACCACGAACCGTCGAACCACGTAGATCGCCGCTTCTGGCGACTGGTTTGCCAGTTTTCCGACTTCCTCGCGAGAGGTTCGCGTCCCTCCGGGCGACGCTCCGCAATTTTAGATCACTAAGGAGGAACCAGGGAGGAGGTTCAACGCGGTTGCACATAAATTCTCCGCCCCGAGGGTTGGTTTTGGACCGACAAGATAGGCTAGGTACATTTTTGTCGTGACTTCCGCCCGCGAGGAAGGAAGGATTCCAGAGATGCCGGGGAGCCGGGGATGACGGAAGGCGCGCGGTACCAAAATGGCGGCCCGGCGTCCGCGCCTCCTCGCGGATCCGAGGCGCGGCCGAGGATAAAAATACGTGGCCCCGGAGAGGGGGGGGGGGGGGACCGCGGCAACGGTCTTATTCAATTTTCAAAATGAATACACGAACCGGGAATGCGGCTCGGCGGCCGCGAGTGCTTCTTCGCGTGAGCGATGCGACGTCACGACCCGGCCGCGTAAATCGCTTGTCGCCAGAGGGTTACTTCCGTTAGAACGTTCCCGCAACGGAGCATCGCTCCTTGCATCGGCGGGCAAACGAGCTCCTCGAGGCACGGGAAATCAAACCGACAACCCTGCGCCTGAGGAGGATTCTTGGGGAAAGTCCTTGAATTCGATTTACTAAATCCAAAATGATAGCCACTCACGAAGTTAGGCAATTAAATCCGATCGACCGTGGAATGCATTTCGCGGGTTAACCCGATCAGCGGCCGGAGAATGGTGCAACGGGCACACTTAATTTTGACTAAAAATCCTTAAATTAAATTTTCCAAGGGATTCATTCTCCACGAAGACCCGAGTTAAGCGTCTAAACTTGGCCGACCGTGGGGTATATATTTCAAACGTCAATCAGATCGGAAGGCAGAAAATTAATTGAAAAAAATATATAAATCTTGTTGCGAAATCCTTAAACTCGATTTTCCAAAGCATTGATCTTTCTTACGGGAAATAGAACAAAGCGAGATATTTAAACCCAGTCCTTCTTAGGGGGCACTTTGCTCGTAACTCCGATTTGTAGGGGCAAATCGACGCCGGAAAAAGGCCAGGATTTCTGGAGACGCTATACATTGTCATCCCGGGGCGAGGAGGAGGGGAGACGAGGGTCCCTCCGAGAGGGCGGACACAGGAAGAAAGGCCTTTCGTCCGGAAAGTTAAGAGATTTGGATTCCGAAGAAGACACATGCGGTCGGCACGTGCGCCATTCCTTGTAGCCACCCTCGTTACATAGCACCCGGCTCTTAGTGACTCTCAACTTGGATCTATTTATGAGGACGGAAAAGGCTCCCCTCAGGGATGCGATCGAATCCCGCCAAGATGGAGTCGCGCGTCCTCGTGTTGCAGATGTCGATCGTCCCTGACGTCCCGATCACGATGCAATGGCCTGACTCGAAATTTTAGCCCTACTCTGAACCATTAACCTAAGACCTCTTCTGGTTCTATTCCACCATTTGAGTCCTACTTTCGTCCTTTAATATCCTACTTAAACGAATTAAGTTCTACCTTAGGCCTACGAGTAGAAGAAACGGAATAATCTGCCACTTTTAAGGGGATGTGAATATGGCACCCGAAAGTTCAATCGTTCATGAAACTTTTCTACGAACTCGTTACCTCAAGTCGTTTCATACTTTAAAACGTGAATAAGTAGACCCTAAGGTAGGTCCTGAAACTCGCGAAATTTCATTTGCTATAAACTATTTTTAAAATACCTATGAAGAAATTTGAAAAGAATTGACATTTCATGAGTTTCAGAACCTTCCTTATAGTCTCCCTATTCACGTTGTAACGTTTCAAACTATTCGGTAAACCGAGTTGGCAGAAAAGTTTTATAAACAAAACCTCTTCGACGCCACTTTCACATCACCTTAAGGCCTAATGTAGGATCCTCGTTTACATAGAAATTATACCCTTCTTTGTATTGTCTCATAATCAATTTAAGGTCTACAATCGTACTGTACAAAATTTCATTAAACTAAAGAAATAATTCTTTGGTTCAATTAATTTTTTTTTTCTCTCAGTGTAGAGGTTTTAAATAACACCAAAATTTGTAGTCGGGACTGAGGTGTACTACCGCGCAGCCCTCTCGACGGATCAATCATAGTACACCTCCAAACTCATATAGCCACGTTAGCTGACCCATCAATGAACACATACCGAAATTCAAATTATATATAAAAGGGATAAAATTAAATAGACGCGTAAAGAATAACACTATTTGTCTCTCCACTCCAATTTGTACATGATTTTACCGAACATCCCGGCATCTTTTAATTTTGAAAAGACAATTAGTTCGTCATGATTCTTGCATACGGAACGTTAAAGCACTGGAGCACGGAAGGCGTAAAACGAGTCAAAAATAAAACGTCCGTAGGAGCACAACTTGTCCCCTTAACATCGCGGTCGCGATCATTAGATATCGCTCATTTTGAATCTCAGCTATCATACGTGAGTGCAGATCCTTCGTGTCCAATTGATACGTACATAGTAGCATGAAACACCGGATATGCATTTCAAACTAATTACCCTAAGCATGACGATCAATCTCTCGCCTCGTTTCCAGGAACTCGTAGAAACGAGACGTGCGGTGGAACACAGAGATACGTATAAAATGATTGATAATTGAAACTCCGAGAGGAATGCAACAGGATTGCAGCCCCCCTAGGTGGTAGCGAGATGAGAGGCCGATTTACATGGAAACGCTCGGAATTCGACGTAGCGTTTACGTCGTCGGGTAACGATCATTTCGCGAAACGTTGCAAAACTGTGCTACGGCCTGGCCTATCGATTTAAGATGCCATTACATTACCGATTACGAGATCCGAACAATCCAAAGCCCATTACCTCTCGTTTCTCCCTCCCGCCGCGCCTCGCGTCACCTTTCCCTTTTTCCTAACCTCTTTCCCTTAATGCACCGCTAAGTGAAATATCCGCAATCGCCCGCTAATTTTACCTCTCGAGACGAAAACGAAAAGAACAGGAGGGGAAAAAAAATAGGTTAAAACGCAAACACCGCCGGCGCATTCCCGGCCAGGTGCAATAAAAAGCACGTTTCGTTGCAGCTCGACTTTTCAACCTTGCTTGCACACTTTCCTTACCCCCAGGAATTTATTTTGCGATCTCCTGTCCCTATACGTCATCCCCCAAGATGGAATTCGAAGGAAACCATGGAAGCCCCTTGTAAAACAAAGGCATGATTTAACGATAAATCACTGCTCGGAGGTAGGCTTAAAAATACGAGAGAGAATAAAATGACCGAATTTTCAGAGGTGGCAGAGGGCGACTTCAACGCTCGAACAAGACGCAGCGAATTTGCCAAAAGAGATGGAAGACAAAAGCATAACGGGCTCTTAGGGTTTAAGGATGCCGACGCGAGGGAGACCGACCCCCAGGACCCTCGAAGAAGACCTGGAGGATCGATACCTCGAAAGATGGGATCGATATACTGCGGCAATCGATATCGTGGCCTCGATCTACGGCCAATTGTCATTGCAAGGATTCTGGTAGGTAGAGGCACCATTATATTATACCAAGGGCCCCCGTACAACGACCGACCAAGGTGGTAACGGGACGCCATTGAGTTATGATTTTCCTATGGTAATTCACTGACGTCATCGATGCTTCCCCGATTTTCAAGAATTTCGTCCTTCGTCGACGGGTGGAGGGGGCGACGGAGAAATTTCGAAGGAGGGTAACGGTAAGTGGAGGAACGTCTTTTGGAAAAATTCAACATTTTCAAATTAGATTATTAAAAACGACAAGGGGCGTCACACCTCGACCGATTAGCAGTAATTGTCGGATCCTCGCTAATGGATAATTGCTGGATCACGCGCCCGAGAAAGTGCCTTTGTCACCGGGCAGGACGGGTAATGCAACGAGACTCGCAATGAGAGAAATGACCAATTGACGACGTGGGTGCGGCGAGTACACGTTGTACACGTCTAATGCTGTCACTGCTTCCATCTCGCTCCCTTAACGAGGCCTCCAGAGCCGGTTACGTAAAGTCGAGCGAGGTATACCACGGAATGCAGCTAAAACAAGATATGGATAAGTATCAGAGAGTTAAACGCCGAAATTTGCAAACACGGTGTAGCGGGTAATGATAATTGTCCATGTGACAATGATTAAGCTTCCGCGGACTGCCCATGGTCTTTTTTCTTATTTCCAGCCAACATCACCAAGGCGAATAAACCCTTAACAAATGACCAAATCCTTCGCGGCGAAGATCTGACTTGAAAGTGAGATGAGAAAGCCGACAGCGAAGAAACGCCAAGCCGGAAGAAAAGGGAAAAAAGAGAAGCTCGAGTAAAACCGTGAAAATGGAAATGGCTCGTCAGATTCGCAGAACGAAAAGGACCGGAGCAAGGGGCATCGGACACTTTATGGGGCTACCTGGGCCATAGCAGATTTCCCACGAGAAAATGTTGTGACACCCCGGGTATGAGGGAGTTCCGAAAAGGCAGAGTAACTACGAGCCTCGTTTCTGCAGCGCGAGAGTTATAAAGTCATCAAGCGTTCCCTTTTACCTGGCAGTGCTTAACGCTACTTTCAAACGACATCCCAAGTGACGCCCTTCGTGTAAACACGCGGAAAGGGAGATTCCTCGATAAAGCTGCAGACAAAGTGGATTTAATTATGTATAGAGGCGCCACACGATATTTGCCATTGACTCCTCCAAGTAGACGTCACCGCAAAGTGGAGCCACACCCTATCGAAAATAATTGCAAATCCCATGCAATTTAACTATACAATGTTGTATTAAAATTACAAATCCGATATCACGATTTAAACTAGTATGCAACGTTTGTAAATGTAACGAGTTCAGATGTATCCTACTTTTAATCGTACATTTTTTAAACAGGTCTGGGAAATNTTTAATATTTTGTACCGGAGTAAAATTTTCTAATACGCCATTTCTGACTTTTTTTACAATTTTCATTTAACAGGAATTTATGGTAGAAATAAAATTCACTTAAAATTGTGAAAAATCAAGGGGGTGGTTTCACAAAACTCGAGGCTCGTTTGAATCGTTCATTCTCGAAATCTTCATTGAACGTCAAGCGAGTTGTCAGAGATTTATGAAAACTAATGGAATATTTACAGCAAGGAGTGGATAAGGGTGTTAATTGAAGGCCCCATGTGAGCTCCCATAAACACGTACGGCCAAGACGGGAGATTTCAATGACAATTCCTCAGAATAGTGGGAGAGAATTGATTCTCGGTGCAGAAAATCTGCCCGTTATTTTAGCGGACTCCCTGCCTAGGGTATTTCACTTTATTACCAACGGAAGGCCGTAGCTATCTCTTAATTCCATCGCTCAACACAAAACGCGAAGGTGGTTCTTCCTCAAATTCCAGGACACCTTCCCTAGCCAGAATTCACCCTTCTTGGCTATAAACTATTATTAATCGTCACTAGTAATTCAATCTCCCCCCGAGGAAATTAAAAGGTAATAAGGTTCCAATAACACCTCGAAATACACATCGGGACAGGATTTGCGCTAAACAAAAAGAGAGATTCGTCCAGGCCGAGAAAGGACCACGCCTCGGCGAAGGAATCCGATGAGCAGAGAAGGATCGTCGAATCAGGGCTAGCGACTTAAGTGTACGATTCTTCTTCCTCTCTCCCTCACCTTTTTCCTTTTCCCCGCCGCTTTTACGATAGCCCTATAAAAATCTCATAATTAGATTTCGGAGGTAATTTCCCGGCGAGAAGCGCGGGGGGAGCGCGTACGAATCGCGTGGTGGTTCTTTTGCGGATGCACCTCGGGCCTATCCTCGACCGGGATCGAAACCATTCGATCCGGAATGGCCCATTTCAAGAGGGGCCCATCGATCCTCGTCAAGGTCCCGGGACCGAATTCGCCGAAATTTCGAGTACCCCTGGGGATAGTTGGAGGAGCAGCGCAAATCCACGACTAGATACGAGTACCGCGGAAACGACCGCCCGACCATAATCGCCGGCGCGCCATCTTTTACGAGAGACCTTTCGACACGAGGTATCCGTTTTCACCCGGGAGCCTCTGCTCCTTTCGGATACCGCTCGTGTGGGAACCCCGGCAGGAACGCGCGGTGGAAATTAGATCGGCGAGATTACCGGCATTTAGAGGGAAAATCGCGGCTAAAATAATAACGGCCACTTTTCGCGGGATGCGGCGGCAAGGGGGGGGGGGAAGGGGGACGACGCAAGAAAGCGTAATGGAGCATACAAAGGCGACGGCGCGGCAACGCCCGACGTTCTTTGAGGACTGCACGGATCCATAGTAAAGGGATGCGGCGTGAAGTTGGTTTCTAGACGAGAAGACCAAAGCTCGAGACGCAAGGGGAGGGAACCGCGACGACGATCATTCGTTGCTACCCCCGCAAGCGCGAACTCGTATTTGCGAACAGCGACAGCCAGGGTACACGCGAAGCCTTTTTCTAAAGTAGGAAAGTTCGGGGAGAATTCAAACATCGATTGTAAGTACGTCAAGACAACGGTATTTCCATTTCCGAAACGTATATACGTATATTATATTCATCCCAGACTAGAACCAAGGAGACATGTTCTTTTTCTTCTTCACTTTTTTTTTTTTCAAATGAGATTTCCCAAGCACCCCGCACTCTTCCTTGGGGCCTCCATAGTCACGTACTAGTGACACAAGATTCGGCGCCCCTAGTCTGCAGAAAAGTTTTATCAATATTTTGACGCTTTGATATAGCTACGAATGGAAGGACCCTTTCGTAACGCCTTGAAACCCGCGGGAACGCTGGCAACGGAAGATGGCTGCCACTCGCTCCCTTCCTTTATCTCCACCCTTTCTTCTTACATATAGCCCTATGGGGGAGGGGGAGGCTCGTACGCTCCTGGTCTCGGCGCCCCCCTCCGCGCCGGGACTAACAGGAGCACTGGGAGCGCGATCGAGTCACGGCGCCGCCGCGGCGGGGGATCGAATCGCGCGGATCGCGCGGCCGCGCCGTGGACGGCGGGGTGGGGGATCGGCCGGACGGAATCGCGCCTCGGTGGCCGCGCGGTGGGGTCGCCGGTGGAAGGGAGCCAAGGATGCGCGGCGGGACGAGGATCGAATCGAATCCCGATTGGGCCACGAGCGCGGCGGCGCGCACGCCCCCTTTGATTGGCCGGCGGCGACGCCGCTTGGCCCGCAATTGGCGGAGGCGTCGATAGATCGCGGTATCTCCTGGCGCGCGCGTCCTACTCCGAGCCCTACTCGCGAACGTAGGATACAAGGACCCGGCGACCGGACCATTACCTCGGTATTCTCGAGAAGGCAGTGGGAAGGAAGGAGAGCGAGCTAGGAGGCTACCCCTTCTCCCTCTAGCCATTGTAGTTAGATAGGAAAACGAGAAAAATAGCGGGAATACGATTACGTTGTTTCAATTAACTAGATATACCTTTGGTATCCAAAGAAATATTCCTTAGGTTTAAGGAATGTTTTCTTTCCTTTTCTCAGTGTAGATCCTGCCTTGTCCGATGCCCCTTAAATTCCTATATTAAAAATATACTTGATAACATTCAATATGTTAATAGAGAACACTCGAGCTGGATATTTCCCTTACGTAAAGAGGAGTCAATCTTGTACGAAACCTTCCTCCGCCCTGGGTGTACCCAGCCGTTTAAAACTTTCCCACGCGAACGTGTAGGTCCTAATAAAGGTCCTGTCACCCATGTGGTTTAATTTTTTTTAATGTTCTTACTCTTTTTTTTACATTTATCGTTAAAAATGAAATTTCACGAGTGCCTTCCTCGAGGTCTCGATATCCGATCGATGGCAGACTTTCCGTCGTTTTCTGTACACCCAGTCCGGAGAAAAGATTCATAAAGGAGGCTCTTTCGACGCCACTTTTTCATATCATCCGCCTTCGTAATATTTTCTACTTCTCAAATATTTATTTTCTTCCTCAAAAACGAGGGAATCCGCGCGCGCGTGGTCGTGCAAGTAACTGGGTCAGGAGGGGCCGCGCGCAGTTGACGCGCGCTCCTCCGCGCGCAGTTGACGCGCGCTCCTCCGCGCGCGCATTCCGGCGAATCCTCGGCGAGCGCGGAGGGACGTCGCGACGCGGGGACGACGCGGCCTCTTGTCATGCTAATGCGATCGCCTGAGCGGAAAAAGTCCACCGGAGATTATACGAAAACGACGCGTGACATTGGTAATACGTTCGGTTTCTCCGTCGCGTTCGAAATGACGCGTACAATACATACACGGTCATTTCGACACCGCCTCGATACGCTCGATGTAAAAAAAAGAAACAGTCGCGCTAGTCGTCGGATTTCTGTCTCCGCAAGTACCAATGCCAGGCGAGTATCGGTGCCGCCGAGAAAAGTAATGAATTTCCGCCCTCTGGAATGAATAGTCCAAAAAGGGGAGGAAAAGGGAAAAAAGTTAAAAAGAAAAAAAGAAGAGACATTTCCTCTCCCCGTCGAGCGTAACCTATGAACCGCTTAAAAAGTACCCACGAGAGGTGGGAATTAACGGCGACCCGTTAAACGCGGCTCTCTCGCGCGGAAGTCGACGTGACACGCGGTCAAGCCGCGTCTTTACGTAACGGCGACGACAGGCGCGGAGATACCGCGGGCCCAAAGATCGCCGGACAATGTAAATCTGCATGTGAAGTGAAATAAAGAAAAAGAAAACGACTATCGGCGAGGACGGGCCCGCGGAAAAAGGAACGGTGGAAAAACCGGAAACAATGGCCGCGCGGCCGACTGAGCGGGGAAGGTCGCCTCCAAGTTTCCGCGAGTCGCTCGTTTCAGACAAATCGCCGATTAACCCCGCGGGTGTCGTCGCCGTTTAACGGCCTGAGGAAGATGGGTTTCCTCGATTCTGCCGGATCTCCGGAGAAAGAAATCCACCCCTTTGTTCTTCCTCCAGGGAACGAGGAGGAACCTGGGGGATGTCGAAGGAAGCGCGGCCTCGAGGTCGCGTCTTCCATTTGCATGGTTTTTCCTGAGGAGGATGTAAAGACACTCGGATGCTTGGAGAACGACTTAAGCACGGACTCTGCCTGGCGAAATCTTTTCTTTCTGGAAATGCATTTCGCATCGGAAAAAGCACGGTGCCCAGTTCCCGTCCTCGCGAGGGTCGACCGCAGGTGACAATGGATTTTGTTGCAACAGGTGGAAGCGCGCTATTCGACCAAGCGTACTCTGCCTAAGCTGCATCTTCAGGTACCGTTTAAGTGGGAATTAAAAAATCAAGAAAAAGTGGGAACCCTCCTCGGAAGATAGCAAAACTGACCAGAAAAGGACATGGCGGAAGGGTGCCCGGCAAACAATCCGAGCGTTAATTTCCTCCCGTGGTCGTAATTTTGTCCTCGACCGTAAGAAATGCACCTGCACCGCAAAAAGCGCGGTACCGAGTTCTTCGCCTGGCGCGAGTCCGCAAAGGGTGACATCGGATCTTTTTCCCTGCAGGACGAAAAAACGAGGGATAGACCGAGCGCATTTGCGACAAGCATTATCCCTAATCTTAATACACTTTCGTCGCACCTAGAGGTCAATCGTTAATGAAATTTTTTTTCCTAATTGGATGTATCGAATTATCTGAAAACTAGCCATGTTAATGCGCAGACCCTAAGAAAGATCCTGACCCCCATGACATTTTAATGTCTATTTTAAATTACCAATATTCATTAAATTATTTATTAAAAACAAAAAATGAAATTTCATGGGCGACAGAGCCCTAGAGCCTTCAACATCACGTGTTAAAATGTCAAACGATTCGATACATACAGTCCGAAGAAAAGTTTGACAGACAATTGACCCCTCCGTGCCACTTTAACCTCGCCTTAAGGTTCTTCAACCTAGGCACCAAACCGTTTTCCAATTTTTTCACGTGTCCCTAAAAAAAATCCCGATATCCATGAAGTTCCGTTCCTTTTCATTTGCTTTATTAACATGCTCCTAATTTTTTACAAAAAAAAATTAAATTTCGTGGACGTCGCGATGTTACTTAGGGCCTCCATCCTCGCGAAGTAAAATTCCAAACGATTCGATGCATCCAGTTCGGAGAAAGGAGTGATCAACGATTGACTCTTTATCAATGACACTTTCACGCCGCCTTGATAATCCAGTCTAACCCCACGGGGACGTTTCTCCGATTTCTGCAGGTGCACGGTGAGAGCGTCCCCTCAACAGGGGCCGAGATAGACACGTCGGTGCGAGTCATCCCCGCGGTCGGCGCTCCGCCGTGCTCCAGTTTGAATGGGGTTTCGCTCGTTTGTTGTCCCGCCGAGTCAAGTGGGGCTCTCTTTCCCCGGTTAGCACCCAATTGGCCGGCACCCCTGGCCGGGAAAGGTAAGTAGGGGGCGAGAGAAAGGGAGAGAGAGGCATCCGGAGGCAGCTTAGAAGCTAGTCCGCCACCGCCACGGCGGCACTCGGGGGCCTTCCCTTTGCCGAAAAAGGGTCCCGTGCAGGTAATGGGACTTCCGGGCACGAGCGAGGCTCATCGGGGCCCGGATTCGGGCTCACCTTGCTTGACTCGCCCACTTCCATTCTCATTCCCGACCCCCGCCCTGCGACCGTCCCCCGTTGAGCCGATTTCACGCCTGCCGAGTTTTCCCGCAAACTTCCGAACCTCTGGTGAATCATCCTACGGATTTTTATCTCTCTGTCCCCCACCTCTGCATATCTCGATACCGTAGAAACGAGAGGAATCCCTTAATAAATGATTAACCGCGTCACCGGTTTTGAAATAATCTTTTATAAATTCTAAAACCATCTTAAACTTCCGTTTCAGACTAGCCATCCACCTGGAATTGTATACACCGTGACAAGATGTCGATAATTTCGAGTCCACCGTTTTGAAGCATTTTATAACGTTTGATCTTAAGTTCCCCTTAAAACATGAAAGAAAACAACCCCATAAGTAAATACCTCCCACGCCTTGGAATTCCCTTTTATTCCCTGATACGAAACCAGCATTCAAGAGGTGAATCGTGCTCATGAAACTTTTCTCCGAACCGGGTGTAACCGAATGGATTGAAACCTTACCACCCAAACACGAAAGCCCTAAAGAAGATTTCAGCACCCAAGAAATATCCATTTCTATTTTAAATTATTTATAAACATCTCTTAAACCCTGTACAAAAATGAAACTTCACGTGTGCCAGGACCCGAGTCCTTCGAACCTCCCCGTGCCTGTGGTAAAACTTCCAAAGATTCGATCCTCCCAATTCGGGAAATGTTCGCGAATGCCGCTTTGGTATCGCCTTAAGAGGTATGTCGTCTCCAGACGGACGAGGAGCCCTCTCTCCTGGGTAACGCTAATCAAACTGCCGAAGGATACGCACGTATAAAGGACGCCCGATGGGGGCGATCGGGCTTTTTTCGGCGGAGCTTCCCATCGGAGGCGTCGCGGGCGTCGCGGCCGGGGCCGCCGTATCGCGTCCTAAGTAAACCGTGGCCGGTGCCGGGCCCGGCGCGGCCGAGAGGATCGGAACGGGTTTCTTCGAATTCGTGCAAACACCGGGGAGACGCTCCTCGGCACGGCCCCGGCGTGCCTTGTTGACTCTTCGACTTTGCCCGCACCTTGCGCGACTCCTCTCTTCGGGGTCCTCTTGCTCGGCGGGGTCATCGGCCCCCTCGACCGCCCCGCGGTTCGTGGAACCCCGCGACGGCGTCTCCCATTTAATTTCGTGTGTGTTTGGTCAGTCGACGGTACGCAGAAACGCGCGGAAACCCGGAGAAAGGGATCTGCCCTGGCTCTTAACCCTCGGCTACTGTGGACGTAACGTGTGCGCGCGACGAGCCGGGCGAGTGCGCGCGGATCTCGCGTCGGGATAGATAGTAGTAATTTTTTTTATTTTTTTATTTTTATTTCTTCGAAAAAGCACGTATCTATACGCCTAACGCCTGAAACTCGCGCGTCGAAAGGGAAAGTGTCCACGGTTCCAAAGCCATAGACGCGTCGAAAGTACCGGTTCGATCGAAGATCTATTTCTTGTTAACCCTTTGAACACGGTGCCATTTCGACATACGGGCGAAATTCGTCCGACCGTGCATGTAATATTGAACCAAACGTCGGACGCCTTTAGGCGCTTTTAGTAGCCGAATGGTTAAACAAAGAGAGCAACGGTTTAAAAGCGTACGGTGTAAGGGGACGTGAAAGTGGCATCTAACGAGTCAATCGTTCATGAAACTTCTCCGAACTGAGAGTGTCGAATCGTTTCATACATTACAACGTGAATGCGGAGACCCTAACGAAGGTCCTGACCCCCGTGAAATTTCATTTCTTATAACGAAAATTTTAATGTCTACAAAAGGAATAAAAGAAAAGTGAAATTTCACGAGTTTCAGGACCTTTCTTACACCCTCCATATTTATATTGTAAAGTGTGAATCGATTCGGTGCACCCAGTTTGGAGAAAAGTTTCACGAACGAGAACTCTTTGCCGCCACTTTCACGTCACCTTAAGGGCCGACTGCGCCAACCTTCGAGTCAAAATCCATAATCGAGAATTATTTACGGCGTGATTGGAGTTAATATATAGCCTAACTTTGGGCGGCCATTAGACGGCGGATTTTGATCTCGGGCAGAGCGAATTTTTCTCGGTCCACCCGCGAATTCCGCTAATCCGAAATTTACCGATCGCAATCTAGAATTCTCAGGATGTGATCACGGTCGAGGCGGCCAGTCCTCGGGGTAACGATTTAACCGCGAATACCGGATATTAGTCGGATGAAAAGAAGAGCGACGTTCATTCCTTAGGGCTCCATTCGGCGAGTCGAGGGTCAAAGGATCGGGAAAGGCGAAAACGTAGCTTCTGGGTTCTCCGATCGAAACGGGGGTTGTCGATCGGGAAACCCTTCACCAGGCCGGGGGGTGGGAAACAATCGTCGGGAGGAGAGCAAAGGAACGCGGCTCGATCGGGGACAAGGTAATCGCACGGCCCCGCCGGTCCGCGGCCCCCGGCAAAAATGACTCTTATTAATAATTTTATGGGCTAAAATAATCGGTTCTATAAGAGCGGCCAACCGCGGTAACGCGACGAAACGGGGCTACGCGTAATGGCGGTTTGCGCAAGCCGACCGTTGTGTGCTCTAATAGCGAAATGGACGCGGACGCGGTGCACGTCGGGTGCCATAACGGGCCGTTCACGTATTATTATCCGCATTGATGCCTAGATAACGATGTTGCAATCGGCGCAATTATTTTTACGATCCGCGAGCCAAGGCTCCAATTTCGTGACTATTAATGCCCTGATTTCCACGGAGCTCTCCGCGGGTAATCCCCTCCCCCTCGAGCGCCCGAGCGGGGCTCGAGGGGTTACGACACCCGTAACTCATTTTTCTCCCCGTTCCCGCCTTTTACGCCTTCCGAATGGCCGCGGCCTTTCTCGGCGACGTAGCCCGAGTGACCGGCCGCCCTAAGGACCCGACCGATCGCCCGAGGAATGCCACCCGCGACCCCTTTACTTTTTTCCTCCCCAAGGCCACCCAAAGCCTCGGCCTCTCGAGCGGGGAATTCGCGCCCCGAGGACCGGAGCACGGACCCGAAACCTAATTGTCCTGACCCGACCCACCGAGAAGAAAAAAAAAAACAATGCCGTCGACGCGTCCAACGACGGTCACCGGCAATACATATCTCGATAGGATGCATTTTACGTGGCGTGGACGAAAAGGCTGCATTTTTTAAACATCCCCTCTACGAACCGCGAAGCGGGATCGATATCCCTAGGGGAACGCGAAACCCATCTACAGGATGAAGGAATTAATTTACAAATTGTGTACTTAAAGTATACATGGTAATACCGTACACTGTTAGAAATATTCGTAATATTCATAATAGTCATGCACTTTCAGTGCACAAGATTGTAGTGGAGTTATACATTTAATGTCCTAAAAGTGAATTAATACGCATTTATTACAAATTTCTAAATAAATTTACAATTTGACGACAACGCTTTATAATTATGTCAAATTTCACGGGAAGATTAACACCCTTATGTACTGAATTTACAACACATTTTATTGATTTATTGGGAATATATTAGAAACCTAGTATACCGTGTCTGAATAAAACATCCAACAAAAATATAACATTACAATATTTTTTTTTAACAGGATATAGGACAAAATATAGAAATATATAGCGAAAGTACCCTGTTAAAAAGAAATATAATAATTTTGTAACATTTCTATTGAAAGTTTTATTCAGGCATGGTATACAAATTTTATAACATACTTTCAAATAAAATGTATAACGTATATTACAAATTTAGTACATATGTGTAGAAATTTATAATATATATGTTATAACATTTGTGTTGATCGGTACTTGATTTTAAACGGTTTTTCTGAAGACAAACAAATTCGACACGTGTTCCGGGCACGTTCGAGGACGATGATAGAGACAGCCTGCCCTAAACGCAGAAGAAAATCATTTTTGCAATTATCGGGGTATCGAAACTCACGGAAAAGTATCAGGAACGTGGTCCACGATGCTCCCAGAGTTTTCCATTGATTGTAAAAAATTTTTTTAAATATCACTTAAATATTTCTCGGACTCAAGAATGTCGCTACAATTCTTCTCCGCCAGTGCCACCGAAACTTGTCATCTCACGATGAAATTTGTTTAAAAATAAACTCATGTAAACGATTACAAGATAACAAAACCCATCTGAAAAATTTGCAAACCATGCGTCCTAATGACTTTCAAATCTCAAACTTACAATCTTCCTCCGTGATTTCACAAAATTACAACGCGACGTTATAAGATTATAAATTTACTTAGAGTTTTCCGATAAATGTATATCCATTCACCATTAAGCCATGAAATTTATAATTTTACTACAACCTTATGCCCCAAAAGTGCATGAATTTTATGAATTATTTTTAACAGTGTATGTTAAAAATTGTAAAGTCGTTCCTTCTTTCCGTAACTGTCCTCCGGCTCCCCGCTGGTATCCTGCTTAGTCGGGGTCTCTCCTCCAACCCCTCGACTCTCGCGAGTTAACACGTCGGCGACCCCTCGCCCCCTGCCGACCGCGACCGGCAGGGCACGCCGAACGGACGAGAGGGCGAAAGAGAGCGCGAAAGATAGGACGAAAGAGAGCGAGGAAGAGTGCGATAAAGAGAGCACCAAAGAGAACGCCAAAGAGAGTCGGCCTGGGAGGGAGGGACGGGGGGTGACGTCACGACATGGCGTCTGGCGGGCAGGTGAGCCCGTTCGGAGTAGCAGAAGGAGCCGAGGCCGTAGGTGAGCGCAACGCGGGCTGACCTATCCGATTGGCCGAGAGGGGAATCCCCGCCCTTGCGCGAGCCGCGACGCCGCGATCGAGAGACCGCGCGCGGCCCGCGGGCGTTACGCGTTCCCCCCGCCCGTCGATCCCCCACCGCGACGACGCGACGCCGCGACGCCGGCGACCGGGTCGCGTGGTCTCCCCATGTCGATATTGTAGCCTCCTCTGAGCCTGCATTACCCGCAACCTCTTTTGGTCCTATTTCCCTCGTTAAGTCCTACTATTGTTCCTAGGCGTCTTTGCACTTATTACGAATTACTCCCTGTCCTGGACCTACGCGTACAACAAACTGGAGATATCCGCCAGTTTTAACCCTCCGGAACGCCATATAACTTCGAACGACCTACGCGTACCGTAAGTGTCAATTAATCGAAGCTTGAAAACTCATAGAATAAGTATAATGGTCATTCCATTTCGATCCGGCTGGACTTGAAATTTTTCAACTACTAGACATCGAAGCAGAACGAAGTAAAATTAACTAGGAGATGTATTGGAAATATAAGTTTAACGCATTATTGGATTCGTAAAAAGCAGAATCTCAGATATGCAAATATTTTATGTCAATGATTTATACAAACCTCTGTTCCTACAAGGTCAGAGATCAAAGATCTCTCGAGGACGAAGCGAGAGGCTCGATTCAGAATTTCAAAATTTAGGTTTCCGAGGTCCAACCGTGTCTCGATCTAATCCTTCTTTGGGCCCTACAAAAACTGACGTTAACGTATACTTCGAAGTTCAAATAAGACCGATTTGCTTAAAATTTTCCTGTCTTAAATTCTAATATCATAGCCCAAATCCTCGCAAGCGTTCATAATGCTTACACGATATAACAAAATTGTCGACCCGAGTATAGCGATTAGTCCCAGACCCTGACCTTCCCCACCAACGATGACCTAGGAAATGTGAGTCGTCCATGGACCCTCGTCGTCATACGCGATCGGATCGTCGACGATAGATTTACGTAGACGTCACGACGAGAGGCAACTGCATCGATCAAATTTAAGGAGATATCAAATCTCAAGCCCCGGAGATAAAGGAGCCACGAGTACTCGTGCACCTTCGTCGGTACCGTGCATACCGGAGGACCAGGTCGAGCAAATATCGGCCCCAGTAACTTCGACACGCCCTATTTACCTGGGTCACCTTTAAGACACCCTGGGGACCCACGAGCCAATTTTCGAGGAACCAACGTCCATTCTTTCGACTAATTTTCTGCCCATCGTCGACCTTGTGCCCACCGAAGACCCGCTCGAGCGGTACGCATGGATTCAAATCTCGCCAGCGGCATATTTTCCTTCTTTAATATTTCATCTTATCGCACGGTTTGCATTAAAAATGCCAATCCATCTGAATTCTTACAGAGACGCGTAAAAGAAATACGCGCGCTAAACACCTCCCCGTCAGAAGAGTGGAAATAAACCTGCCCGGTTTATGTGAGAGATGTCACCTAATCTGCACAGCTAGTGCCGTGTGATTATGAACTCCTGCATACGGTCGGATTATTCACGCGGTTAACTGAAGATAATCTCTCGTTACGCAAGATAGAAACAGCCGTGAAATATTGGACGGAATCTCAAGAGCCCACTAAGAAAAATGTATAACTGGAGAGAAATAAATTTTAATTATTCCAATACAAAACGACCCCTAGTAGCGATAGATTTTTTTAAGATTTCTTGTAGATTTCATTCGAAGATATTTGAAATATTTCTTGAAGATCTCAATGACATATTTAGTTTCAATAATTTATAAACAAATAGAGAAATTATATCTTTTAACTTATTAACATAATAAAAATACATTTTTTTACTTCACG
The DNA here is from genome assembly GCF_000612105.2 of Orussus abietinus. NCBI lineage: Eukaryota > Metazoa > Arthropoda > Insecta > Hymenoptera > Orussidae > Orussus > Orussus abietinus. The sequence continues at coordinate 77,073 of NW_019394291.1, read as the reverse complement.
ACAATCATCGGACACTTCTCATTTGGTATCAAAAAACACGAGAAATTTTTCTAATATTTTCGTTCCACTATTTCATTATGGGAGCAAAACGTGCGATTTTGATTTGATACATTTTTAAAACGTTTCTAATGTATTCGGCGGATAATATTTAAAAAATACTTGTATTAAAATGAAACGAAGTGTTGTGTATATCTGGTAGAAAAATATTATGAAAACACGTGGAGCTAATATTATATAAATATTATACAGATAATATTCTAAAGTAAACCTTCGGCAAATATTTACAAAATGTACGATATTCGTTAAATGTATAGAAAATATGGGACAAATATTTTGTGCTACTAGGGACGGATGCATCCGTCTCGTTACGCAATCGCCCGTGATAGGAACGAAATATCGAATGAAGTAGGCAATGAACGTGCATCTAGAGAGTAGGGAAATATTGGTCGAAGGTGCCAAAGCCAGGTGTTAACGATCTCGACTACTTCCGACCTCGGCTTTTCGGCGCGACCCGGAGAACTCGACGTTCCTAAGGAAGCGCAGGCTAGGAAATTAGCGGACGCACCGACGCAACGCGGAATAAATGCACGATGTATAATTACCGGACGCGATGCCGAGTGCGGGAGAGAGAAAAGTTATTATACATGTACGTAGGTAATTTGAGTATAGCACGCCTCTTTGCTCGAAACCCGCCACCTTCGCTGCCCGAGAACCTGTACCGTACTCGATGCACCGACATACCACCCACGGTGCAACTTGCACGACCGACACGAGCAAACACGGTGGCGTGCATAAACTGCCAAAAATGCACCGACGTTAGCAACCCCACACGCACCGATTTACCTTCGAGCTGCCGTACTTGCATCGCGGTCCAGATCACGTTTTACGTAAAATTATTTAATACACGGTATACCGCATAGACCGAGGGGGCTGTTCGCTCGGAAATCTGTGAAAACAATTTCATTCTTTGCGAGCCGATTGCTTTTCATTTCATATGACAAACAACAGTGCGATTCGGTAATAAGTGACGTTAGGCCTTAAAATGGTGACAGTGTTTCGATGATTTCCAACGATTTCCCGTCATTTCTGCTTGCGATGCCCAGTTAATGTCCACATGATTTCCAGCGTTAAAATCCATTATTTCCTGAGTGAATACCCCCTCCGACATGTGTTATAAATTTGGTACAAAACGTATGTAATAAAATTATTTAAAAAAGTAATAATTTTATAATAATTTTAGAAGACACATTTATAAAATTATAAAATAGTATCATAAAATTAAAATCTCGGACAATTATAAATAATGTGTACTAAGTGACTCCCGAATATAAATTCTATAATTTTCCCACACGATTTCACAAAAATATAACATTGTTATAAAATTGTAAATTTATTTAGAAGTTTGAAACAAATGTATACCAATTCACTTATAAGACATCAAATTTATTATTGTATTACAGCCTTGTGTACTAAAAGTCTATGAATTTTATGAATTTTTTTAACAACGTATAGACGTACTTGGAGCTATACTCTATCGAGTATCTTGATCTCAAAGTTCACCGTATCCTTAATACCCCTCACAGACGTGACATATATATTAAACAACGATATGAAATTGAGTTTTTAGACTGACCTAATTTTTCGAAAATAGCAACGTCGTACGCACCAATTTCTCATCGAGAGGCTGTACTTCCACCGCGGTTCAGATTACGTACAACGTGAAATTATTTAATACACTGAGAAAAAAGACTAGTTGACCGAAACAAACATATATTTGTTGACATCTATATCGTTGCCTGAATATCGTCGTTGGACGTATTTCATCGCGAGATTTTATTTTTGCAATGCAATTTCATTAAGTCAACCAATTTTTTTTTTTTTTTTCTTAGGATACACGGTACACCGTATAAACGTACTTGGCGCGATACTCTATCGAGAATCTCGATCTCAACGTCCATCGTTCCCTTGATCATTCTCCAAAAACGTGACATGTACATTAAACAATGACCTGAAATCGAGTTTTTAGACGGCTAAAAACGTATTAACATTAACATTCCTTCAGGCAGTACAATTTTTTGTTAAAACATAATTCGTCAAACTTGATTTGTACCGCACCATGATTGTGGTCTAACTGAAGCTTTACAAACGAGTATTGCACCCCAATACCCAGGGTACTGCATCTAAAAATTCCCGACATACTTGACAATTCTGCATTAACCCTTAAACCGTGGGCATTGCCAAAATGCAATATTATTTCACCGTCGCTAAACAAAATAAAGCCCAACGATTTGAGTGCGTTTGCAAATGAAATCGTCGTCCTTCGAGCGTTAAAAATCTAAAAAAAAAAGAAAAAGACTTCAGAAAGGCATCGATACCGTCCAACCCTTGCACAAATGTCCCATATCAAAATGCAAGTATTCGTCCCCCAAATCCAGATCATACATTGCATACGAGGACTAATCACCCGGTGTAACGTACTCCGAAGTTTCCCCACGCGATTGACAAGAAACTCTGCGGAAGTAGATTAAACAACGACGTAAAGCGTCTTCGCAGCTGCGCTAGAATCGAGTGCGACCGAAGTATCCACTAGAAGTGTGCCAAAACAAAAGACCCCTTGACAAATCGGGCCTGTTAGTAAAGCAAAACGACCTCTGTCGGCCCCTCGAAAATCGGTATAACGCGACTCGTCAACTGGACGGTCCGGCGTGGATAAACGTCGGGTATTCCCGGAATCCCCTTGGTCCAAAATATACACTTGTCACCAGCGAGGTGATACCGCTCCCGTTTCCTCACTTTTCCGTCAAAATGAATCCCAAGCGTCCAAGAGCCCCGAGAGAGGGAGCTCGACTCTGCCAATTTTTACAAGAAACCGTTCTAGCGTGTTCGCGTATTCACAAGTACTCATGGTACCATATCGATCGCAATTAAATTCATTCCCATCAAGGTTCCGAGGGTTCCCTCGCAGCAATCGCGCGAACAAATAATCTCCCTCTTTTTCTTTCCCCCACGGCAGATATCCTTGTACAACGTCTTAACGCCGCGTCCTCCAATAAAAATGGCCGTTCGTTTCTCTCTGCACAAGATCGCCGTCCAGGCGATATTAACAGGCCGCGGGTCTAAATTAGATACACCGTTAGACTTCGTCACGGAAACTGGATCCAATAGCCTTGCATTCATCCGCATGTAGCCAGAAAAAAAAAATAAAAAATAAAAAAAAACGGTGAATTAACCGCGAGCCTCCGAACCGGATTCCACCCGTTGGAACGTTTCCTTTAATTGCATAAACAAAACCCAACCCACCGGAGCCGTTCTTTCGCGAATCTTAACGTTTACACCGAGGCGCCAATGCCGTTTCTTTCGCCGTTCCTTCCTTCCTAGTTTAAGCGGCTGGCAATTATTTAGCCGGGCGAGCCGCACAATTTAAATACCTCGGTTATTAATAGATAAGCTTGCCAATTGGTCGCGCAGCCAATAATCTTCGGTGACGCTACCAATGTTTACCGGGTTCGATCGCACCGCCCAATCATTGTTAAAACAATTCCCCCCTGTCCCGTACGTGCATCTAATAAAATAAGTGGCCGCTAAAAATGATATTTCTACGAACGCCATCCTCCATCGATAACTCGCTACGTAAAGATAAACATTTTCCCCGAGGACAATTTCGCTCGAGCACCCCAGCGACTCGCGATAATTGTTGCTAAAACTCTGAGTCCACGTGTCCTACACTGTTAAATATATATATATAATACTCATATATATATAAATTCAATCTCAACCCTTGTACCGAGAACTTCCTCTAGATACGGTATACGAAACTTACAACACGTAAATTCGTTTTTAATATATATACAAACTTCATAATTCTTCAAGCTGACTTAGAATGTTTGCGATAGAACTATAAAATTCGAGGAATATGTTATAAGCACTTGTATGGGTTGCAATTTTATTATACACCAAATTCCAAAGATCCCTTTCTTCTCAAATTGTATGAAAGCAAGCATTTATAGCAGCGTGGATTAAAACGTATCGGCCTCCTGGGATGCGATTACAATTCTTTTTTTTTCCACGTTTCTTAATATACAAGTGTCCTTTTTTTTTCTAACGCTGCGTCGGAGCCCGAGCGATCACGTGCCCGTCACGTTGCCAAGTCAAAGGCAAAAAGGACCGTCCATTTATTTGGTCGTCTCGGGGGCAGCTCGGATCGGCCGAGTCGTCCAGATCCTCGGAAAGGGTCGTCCTGGTAGTCCCTTCCCGGAGACCTTCCGCCGTTCCTTGAATGTCGCCCAAAGTTTCCGCTGCCATAAATCCTCGCCCAGAAAAACAAGAGGGGCAATATCTGCCGAGGACCCGGGCCTCCTTGAAAAGTTAATATTTTGCCGATTTACGAGGCAGCCGGGCCGCCACACCACTACTACGATACATTTTATTGAAACGTCCCCGTGGAAAACTCCGGAAGGAAAAAGCGCGAACGGATTCTCCCGGATCCCGAGAGTAGAAAGTAAGTAAGAAAGAGAACAGAAGAAAAGAAAAAAAACAGACCTACCAAACGTTTACGTTTCGCAGATCCTCGCCCCTGTCCTCTCCTTTCGGCCAAGTAAAACAGAATGAATTGACACAGATCTCTAACGGCGCTCCGAAATCATTGGCTTCTGCAGGTCGAGGAAATTGTTTTTCCCGAGCAGCCGTTAAAACGATATTATTATCCGTTGACGTCGAATCGTCAGCGGAATGGCACAATAATTAATGATCATTTTAACCGCAACGATTACGTGACAACGGACGACAATGGTTGATCAATTCCTCGCTGGAAGATCGATAATTCGAGCAATCGCCGGGAACGGGTACGTACGGGACGATAACACGAGTCCTACTGATTGGATCGGAATCGACACGATCATTCGACAAGACCGGACGCAGAGGTCGTCCTTTCGGGAAGCGCCTCGCTTTTCGATGTTTACCCTCGAAAACTCTCAACCAGGCAACACTATCGGGACGATTTTCCTTCGAACGGTCCCAACAGCTGAGCAAGGAGCACTTTTCGGAGCAACGGGTCGACCCCCTCGAGGACACCCCGAGAATCCCGGGTCCCTCGTTTTCCCGAAACCCGGAGGATCGTAAATCGGCCCTCGGCCGGTAAAAAGAGTAGCGGTAAAGATAAGGACGGGGGGTTTACTCACCACCGGGCTGTCCGGCGTGTTGCGATGGTGCCCCATGGAGATGTTGGCCATGGCGACCCCTCCGCCGGGGTTCCCCATGTCCTGGTACTCGTCGGAGATCTCCATCGCGTAGGATGGCAACGGTTCTCTGTTCTTCACCCGAATTTTGGCTGTTTATCCGCAGCTCGCGGTCGTGGTTGGGTTGGAGACCGGCCCCCGTGACTGCGGGGGAGCTCGGTGCGCGAGGACCGAGTCGAGGATGCCGGGCGACCGGACGGCGGTCCCGAACCCTTTGCCAATATGGCGGCCGCGATCGAGCCAGGCGACGGCGCGGGACTCCGATATCTCGCGAGCCGCGGTACAGGCGCCCCCTCGTTCGGCGCCGCGCGAAAATTCGAAATCGACCGCGGCTAGGTTAGGCTAGGCTTCCCGACCGGCGTGACGCGCTCGCATGTCTCGCGGACCCGAGGAAGTCGCGGCGGCGCGCGGCCCGAGTGGCCGCCGGTTCCTAACCCGACCGCGTTCGGTCGCACCGGCGGGGTGCGCGCGCACCCTGGGAGCAGACCGCGCGGGACCCGCGTCGCACTCGAACCGCGCGTCGCTCCTGGCCTCCCGGCCGTCTCTCTCTTCGCGCGACTCGCCTCCGGGTGACACTTTCGAGCGGACCGACGCGGCACTCGGCGGCGGCGACGACTCCGAGCTGCGTCCGAGAGCGGGCCGAGCTCCAAAGGGCGATCTCGCGGGAGGGCACGACGCTCTGCACTGCACCGGTGCGCTGCGGTCGACGGACGAGACGTGTGCACACTCGCGTCCTCTGGCGATCTGAGCCGCGGCCCGGCCGGCGCGCGCCCGTGCTCGCCCCCACCACCGGCCGCCGGGGGGCGGGGCCCCGCGGCCGACCAATCGCCGGAAGCCAGCCCGGCCCGAGAGGACTCCGCCCAGGCGCGCGCCGGCTCGCCGTTGGATACGTCCTATCGGATAACGACCTCGCCGACCTCCGGCGTTGCGACACGCCGACGTCGAGCCGGCCCGCCGAAGGACTCGCCGACCCCCGATGCTGCGGGCTTGTCTCGGGCAAGGATTCGTCCGCTTTCGTTGCCTGCGATTAAAGGACCCTCCGAGAGATTCAACGAGCGTTCTTCCGATACTTATTTGTTGTTTTTTTTTTTATAGGACTCTGCCTATTGCAAATCCGAATCTAAATAATGGGTCGTTTAAGTTTATGAAGACAACGGAGAGACTCTAAGGACCCCAAGTGTATTTTCCGTGCTCTTTTCGAAAATAGAATTTTCTTCCTTAAGGCTTGGGTCCGCGAGCTCGCAAAACGTACTATAGCTGCTCTCGGACAATTCTTACCGATAACGACCCCGATTTTGGAATCGAACTTGCGCAAATTTATTGGGAGAGTACCCACTAATTCAAGTCGCTTCTGCAGGAAACGTCGCAAGTTACTTGCTCGTGAGGCTTCAGGTGAAGGTATCCTTCGGCTAGGTATTTATTCAGTCATTTGCGTTAATGTTTTGCGTTGGGAAGTTAATACGTTAAAATCGGCGGCAGGGAAAAAAAAATGTTATTCAACCTAAAATACACTTTTCTGCAAATAACACCAGGGCCGCATTTTATCGTGCCAAAGAACTCTAGTTGATTTCTGAAATGAGTGAAAAACCGTATTTACAGTAATTGCGTGATTTCGAAATGCGGTTATTATAAATTCTACACAACTTAAAACAGAACCGATGGTAAAGTAGGGTTAAGTACTCTGTTTTTATCGCCCGGCTTTTAAAGTTTTTTGGCAAGATTTAATGTTTTAACATTTTCCTCGTATTAACGGATGAAGTTGGAGACGTGTGACGCGCAAAAGCAAAACGTGGGTTATTAACCTCTTCGCGGTAGCTTATAGTGTCATGCTCGAAATAACGCAAATGACCTCCAACGACTTGTTACGATATTTGCATACTTTGTTAAATACGTCTTGGACAAATTGTCAAACTACGATATCGCCACGTAGGTACTGGCAAGCAACCCAAAGTCAAATATAATACTACCTATACTTTTATAAGAGTAGTGCGTATATAAGAGGGTTCATGTTCTCAAATATGAAAGTCAGTAAAAATTTAATAAAATTATCTAGAAAGATCTCCAAACACGAACCGTTAGGGAACGAAATTCTTCCCTTTGTTTCCCTTGGAAATTTGTCAGCGATTGGTTCTCCCTTTTGTGGCCATTCCTTCCTGAAAATGAGGAAAGTTAATCGTTTTTCCATACCTTCCCGAAACTAGCTTCGCTATCGAGAATTGTCTCCACTTAAAATGCCCCGTCCGTACTTCCGGCTCCTAATCGTTTCCGCGGCCTGACGATTTAACGACAAATGACTGTAGCCTGTGACCCCGTGTGAAAAAACAAAAGAATAAAACAAAAGAACGGGTAACTTCCGTGAAATTTCTTGTTATCAAGAAGTCAGTTGCAGATTCACAAGGGTATGAAAATAGAATTCTTCAATTATAATGTTGTACTCTACCTTAGAATATTAATACCTACGACATATTCAGTTGCATTTCGTAATCACCTCTGAACATTAATTAATAGTTATAGATTTAAGCAATTAATGTATTCTAGAACATTTTATGAAGGGGCCTGTGTCTTTAAGTCTCACCATATCCTTTATTAAAAGTTGTACATCACGTCGATAGTCACCTGTTCTGGTAGCGGCTGCCGGTTATCGTAAGCGTACGCCATTTTGAAAATACGTAGCTGTAATATATTGTAAACTGTAAGTATACTTGAAGATTATAGTTGTATAAGATCAGTTTATAAGTTAGTATTGAATCTTGTTTATGAATAATCTATCTATTTTTCCATAATCTATATTATTTTTGCGTATTTATAAGCAGAGATATGTTGGCATCTCTGTATTGGGTACTTATTCATGCGCGATAACGCGCGGTCATAACATGTGCTGCCCTCGTGTGAATTATTCTGCAATGTACAATTCTTTGTCTGCGCCATCTACCGCAGACATGACGAAGTAAAGATATTTTCTTTCCCGATAATAAATAAGTACACTGAAAAAGACACATGTTCTTCAAGAGAGATTATTAAGTCCATACTGCTAGTTTATTGACATATTGTAATACAACTGTAAAGGCGTACATTTTCGCACAAATGTTGACAGTCTATTGATGTTTGACTCAAAGGGTAACATGTAGTATTGATTTGAGGGTAACACGACGAATTAGAGGTTGGAAGAAGTCACTGTGATTACTCGAAGTCGATTTCTTTTAGTTTTTACTTCAAATTTTCCCATCGTTATGTATATATTTATAAGGCGTTATAACAGTTATATACGCATTGTTCGGAATGATCATGGTTGCGAATTTGTATCAGTTCGACAAACGACAAAAAGTTCAATCGTCGACGTTTGATGTTACAGAAAGAGTACCTATCGTGTTCCTCTACAAGATGGCGCATCGGATTCTCTAACACATGGAGCGGCTCTAGCATTAAGTATAGTTCGTGTTTTTATTGACTCGGTTATTTTTTTTTTTAGTTTATTTTTATTAAGAATTAAAGGATATCAACACAACTTTGAAATTACATCCAACAACATTGTCATGTGATATTATTCATTTTAATATATACCGTACCAGTCTCTGCTGAGCCGCAGATTTCTATACATAAACCTAGGTCGCTAACAGTGGCTGTATGGACTGGAGAAAAATGTGCCAGGGTTACCTTCCGCTTTACCTCATTTAGGGTTCCACCAGTTACCGTTTGGGGGCGCTGAAGCTACATTTTATAGGGATATTTTAGTTGAGGCGAGCTTCCCCCCCCCCCCCCATGGTAGGATGGGAGGACACAGATGCAAAATTGTGTAGGTCAATTCGATAGCTGTCAATATCGTTAACTTTTGAAAGAACACCCTTAATGATATCGAGAACTTTGGAATTGACGTACAGAATCCTGCTACAAGCTAGTCGACCTACCCCAGGCTTGTTTTTTCTCGAGAATTTAATTTCGAGTAATATAACCGAGAATGTTACGCAACCTGAAGATCCCTTGAGCATTTAAAAGAATTTAAGAAAATTCTGAGAATTTGTATTTAAATTAATTTATTACTTTTAGTTCGTAATATCCATAAAGTCAAGGTACTTATTAGCCGAAAAGAGTGTCCCATTAATTTGCGATTCCTTTCTTGCTTGCAATGATCTATTTTTGCAGTTTGTCTTGTCACTCATATTAATCTCAAGATATGGAAAAGCTTGGGAAGTTAGGTTAACCGATCAACTGTGACTTGCCCAATTATTGGAAGTTCAAGAATTCTGGCATTGAAAGTTTATTTTTACAACTTAATATATAACACTGGTGCGGCATTTTTTTAATTTAATTCGTGAAAACTATAAATGTTACGTGACATCATGTGACATCTGCACTTTCGCGGCTTTGACTAAACGCGTCAAATTACGAACTACCCTGCCCTCTTGCGGCTGTAAATGGAAACCGAAATGAGGTAAACCGGAAAGAGTCTTGAGCACATGTCAACTTCCACTGATAGGAATCTAGGGTTATATATAGAAATCTGTGCTATGAGCAATCTTCCAACTGATCTCTAGTTTCGTTTCTCCTGACTCTCAATTCGCTGCCTTCTTTACCCTGTCTTTACCGACGAAACTCCCATCTTTGGGTTCAGACACCTGCCGCTTGGACGCGGCAGTGTCGCACTGGTCACGGTCGCGAGACGCGGTGCGCGTACACATTCCCGCTGAAATATGTGATTTTCTCTGAGCCGAATGGTCCGCGATTGCGGCTCTTGTTCAACGGAGTGGTTCTCCCTCGGCGAAGGCAGGCAAGGCTAATTTTGCGAACCACGGGGAACCGGAGCCGTGACCTTCGTGTTCTCCTCGAGCCCGGCCAGTCGTTGACCGACGCCATTTTGTGACCACGCACCGACGTAAACATCAAACTTTCTAATCGTGTTTATCCACTTGCAGGAGCCAATTAGCCGAATCGTACGGGTTGACTCACGAATCTGCGAGGTTTTACGATTTCCCTGTGCAGGAGATTGCCCTTGAATTGTCAATCCTTTCCCTTGAGGGGGCGACGCGTTTCGCGCCAATTTGACTACTGCACCTGGTGCATCTGCCTACCTAAAGAACAGCTGTCCCAAGCGTTCCAGGGTCACGGTTTCCTGCATGATTATGTATTGACTCCTCCCGCAGGGCTGTAAGGTAAAACCGCATTACCCATTGAGGGTATTTTAGCTATGTGCTACCACTTTTCCAACGATACCACAATCTACCTTCTCTGAATGAAGTGTTCGACTCTACGCACGATGTGCCAGTGATTCCCTCTACGTTGGTGCCACTCTGCATGTAGCAATCGGAGCATTTGCAGATAACTTTGTTGGAGTCGACGTATGAGTTGTACAGAATATTCCCTCACTGAAATTCTGGAGATGTATGCAGTGATTCAGCGTCCATAGATAACTACAGATCCGTTTCATAAGCATCGACGCTCGATCGTAATACCTGTGGAGTATCGCTTGGAATTAAGTTGGATGATGAAAGATCTGACCAAAACATCATCAGAATTAATTATGAAATAATCTATACAGAAGTTTTAGTATTATGGTATAGATTATGTAAAGACTGTGAACGAAGACTCTGAAAAAGGAATTCGAACACCTGTGAGTGAATGAAGATTTTACTGTGAATGAATCAATATGGAAATGCATAGAGGAGTTCTTCTAAATCAACATTTTGTGCTTGTAAACAGTCAAAATTATACTGTTTTACATTCCATAACATGTATCTCAAGAATGAGACACTGAGTGTTAAACTCAGGTATCGCAACCATTCGTTGAAATTGATTGATTGGCACAGATTATTGTATCAGTAAATGAGTTGTGGTAGATTTTAGAAATGGATGTTTTATAAAGTCTCAGAGAGTACTGCAACTCATGGTATATCAAAGTACTTGGTGAACTAAGTTAATAGCGAGACACGTGTTCTACAAAGTATTTTTAAAAGAGCCAATGATCGTGAGAATGTGAATGATGGTATTCCACATTCCAGAATATACATTGTAGCAAATGTAAACGAAGTGCTACATTGAGATCTTTAAATTGTACATATATGTGATAAATTAAGTGACAAGTTACTGCAGTGTGGAATTGCACTGGTTTCTAAAACTCATTGCTCCACATAAAGGCTCGTACAAAACCATCTGTAAATTATATATCACTTATTTTGATCAATTTATAATTAAACGAGAACTTTTAATAAGTCTTTAACCTTCCTTCATTTATAAAGGAAAACTATTTTTTAAGAGCTTTGGAAAAGAGTTATTACAATAATGTGATAAGCGGATGTTTCAGTTATTATCATAGAAATGAACCTAACTTAATATGTAACCTAAAACTCTAAAAGAAGTCACTGGTGTAATTTTTAATGTTTCTAATGATATGTTAAATAATTTTTCCTTATAAACAAGAGACTCCAAGTGTGAGGTAAATAATAAGGGATGTTAAACGATTTGCATGTTGTGGATGACACATAAGCTGAAACATGTCCGGTGACTCGGGATGGAGCTCTGTCATTCCCCATCATTCCGAATTGGAGTTACAAAATTGGAATTGGGACGAGAACGATGGGGAGCTGGAACGAGAACTTCCTTCGACGGTTGATATGGAGGCGATAAAAGGTGGCGGTAGTTGGGATCCTGCCAGTGGTCCTCATGGTACTATTAAGCATCTTCCTTTTCTTCTAGACTACTTTACATATTATTTATACTCTTCTGAAATAAATTCATATGTATGCATTTTTTGTGTTCTCAATTCAGGAACTGATTCCATGGATTCTGAACAAGATTCTGATTCTGAGGATGAAAGCTCAGGTGGATCCGATGGTAGTTGTTCTTATTCGGACTCTAATTCAGAATCAGAAGATGAAAGCAGTGGAGAGGAAGGCGAAGACAGTGGATCTAATTCTGACTGTACTTCTGAACACAGTGAACAGACATTCTCAATACAAGAGACAAATTTTGAACAGGTACCATTTTATATTTTATGTATCATTTGACGTGTTATATTTAATCTGGTAGAATATAAAAAAAAAATTGGTTGCAACATGTGCATTTGTAATTTGTAGGGAGCATTGAAATTAAAAATTACTATGAAAGCTCCAAAAAAAGAGGAAATGGAAAAACCAAAATGCGATAAAGGAAGAAGGGTACTTTCTAGAAGAACAAAAGCTGTCAATCGTAGTGCAAAGGTATATTATATAATTTTATAATATATTATTACCTTTGGAGTGAAGTACTTTATTACATAGAAAAATACCCCTTGTGTATTCTGATTAAGGTATTCTTTTTTTAATTTGAACACAAATTTGAATAGTGCAAAAATTTCAATGAATTCGAGAGAATGTAACTGTGTTTTACTTATTAAGAAATTAAAATGCATACCATTTTTTAAAAATCAAGTATCAATTCCTTTTAATCATGTAAACATAATGGCGTTTTGTTGGAATAGTTTATTGAATGAAATATCAATTACAAATAGGTGCTGGATATATAATCTTCTTAAATAGAAAAGGTTTTTTAATTACATTAATTAATTTTATTATTAGTTGGTAATTAATTGAATCACTGCAGTCAAAAAAATCACAGTCTTTTTTTTCATCTTTACAAAGTGCTTATTAAAATAGTCCAATTTCATGGTGAAAATCTATTATTAAATTAAGAGAACGATTCCAGAAACCTGAGATTACCTGGACATATTGCAACAATGAAGAAAATCAGTTCTCTATGTAACATGAAAGCAAGTTACTTTTATGAAATTTTATCTTTTAATTAGCATATATATGTATGTGTTACATAATTTCTTCTGCACCTTTATTGATAAGTACTACAGTGCTCTTCTGAGGCATTCCTGCGGTTACAATCGTATCTTTAAACAGACTTCAGAAGGCAGTAGCGAGGAGTCGGACTCATCGGGGAGTAATCCTTCGTCACAAAATTTGCAACAACCACTGGCGCCACAGCAGCAGCAAACTCAACCATCTCAGCAGCAACAGCAACAACCTCTGCAGGAGATTAACCAAGAAGATTTAGCAGCCATTTTACCGGACCAGGAGCACGAGGATGCTCCATTCGATGGTTTCGAGGATTCTGAAAGTGGCCGGATAGTGTCAAGAGCCATCGAACGAATGTCACTCGGAGCAGATTCTGACACAAGTGAGAATGCCGATCAGAATCCTGTGCCGGTGTACAGTTCAACGTTACTGCAGCAGTTCGTGGAGAAAACGGCTCTCCTATCGGAACCACGAAAAAGACGAAGTAAGCTGGTAAAGAAGTTAAACGAACCAGAATATGCTTGCATATCAAACGTTTCTCCAGATTCAGGAATACAATCGGTAGACAACAGTCCATTGCATTTGGGAGTCAATCCTGCAAGTCCACCTGCTGCAGTCCAGTCTCCGATTCAAGTAGCACCGCCAAAACCTGCGGTCAATGTGGATCGGGTACTATATCCACCGAAAAGAAAGCCTGGAAGACCGGCTAAAGGCGTATCCACTCAACCTAGGGGACCAGGAAGGCCAAGACTAAAGCCTGAGATCGCGCAGAAAATTGAAAAAATTGAAAACGAGCTAAACGACAGTCCTGCAACAGACAAACCTGCTAAGGAGGACGCATCTAACGAAAAGTTAAAAAATGAGAAATTAAATTCGTCACAAGTGAAGCCCCAAGCAAAACTGGAAATGAAACAGGATACCACCGTAAGAAGCAAAAACCTCAAAAGTAAGAAGTCTTGTCAAAAGAAGAAGTATAGTCCCGTTAAAACATTGCAAGAGAAGCCTTCTTCGAAGAAGGATAAGTTATCTCCGACGAGAGAAAAGTGCCTAAATAAATCAGCACCTACTAAGCACACGAAGGTGTTAACGCGGTGTGATGGTAGAGCTTGTAAGAAACGACAGGATAAGTCTTATACGAGTAAGGGCATTGCTTCTCCGTGTCGGCAAAGATCCGCCGATAAGGTATCCAGCGAAGAGAGGATCGTTAGCAACACTAAGAAAAGCTCGAAGGAAAATAGAATAGACCCTTCCGTGCTGTGTAAAAAGCAGAGTACCCTAAAGAAATCGGCGCCACAGTCTTCTCGTCGAGTTCTAAAGGAAAACAAAAGCAGCAAAAGATCAACTACTGAATTAGAAACCAACGGAGTCGGGGTACAAACTATGATTTCCATGCCCATAGAAGGCGATGCTTTAAAGTCAGAACTCTCAGACAATGTTTTCGGCAAAGCCAACAAAGCTGTACAATCCATGCACAATCATTGCCATAAGCATCATCATCACAAGCACAGGAGACGTTTAATACCACCAAAGACACCTATACGAGTAGATCCGTGCATCGTGGAGGAACTGGAGAAGCTCATCGAAGAGTTCTCTAAATCCTGCAGTTTGGGAAGATACAGTGCAAATTCCGGCCACTCTGAACTGCCGCAAATATTTCGGGTGAAAAAAATGACGAAAAAGAGGAAGGGTGGCGACGTAAGTATTAACGACGAGCAGAAACTGAAGAGGCGCTTAAAAAAGGAGAAAGCTCCTCTTAATATCGATTCGAAAAGCAATACGAACACCAGCACAAGCTCCAATTCAAACGAACAACGGTTGCCCCTTAAGAAGAGGCACTATCATGTATCTAGTCCCCATAGTTCTCAAAGCTCCAATGCCAGTTGTACAGACACAAATGCTAACGAGTCTAATTCTACGGAGAGTCACATAGAAGAGGCCATCGAAGCGACCATAACACGATACGGAGGAAGTTCCGGTGGGAATTCCCAGCACAAAGATGCGATACCGGTTACTCCTAAAAAGAGGCATCGCGATGCTGATAGTGCAACACCGGAGAAGTTAGGAAATGAAAGCTGCGATTCAATGGATGACAAGCCCCTGAATCAATTAGAAATTCAGCCTAGGCGAAAAAAGAAAATACTCAGAGATTTGAGGGTTACCGTCACAAAATTATCTGCTTCCGAAAATCAAACGTCTGCTGATAAAGGGGAAAAGTCGGAGAAAGCTGTGTTCGATAAGAATCTAAAAACATCTGGAGAGAAAACGGGAAAGGCTGAAAAAGCTTCGCTCGAGAAGTCGGTCAAAGTAGACAAGAGTCAGTCTAAGAAAGCCCTAAAGTCTGATTCATCGACCGATAATCCACGGTCAGAAAGAAATGCCTCCAATCTGGATGCTGCTTCTTCTACTGCCGCTTCCTCTGATAGTAACGAATCGATTAAGGATACCAAAATATCTAGCATTGATTTAAATATGAACGTTCCAAATCCGGTGAATCCTCTCGCAGCGTTAATCCTCACAAAGAAGAAAATCCGTAGAAGGAAAACCATTAATCGAACAGGTTTCCCTACTACAAAGAAAAAGAAGAAGAAGTCATCACCAGATGTAAGCTTGTCAATGGACACCAAGTTGTCGAAATCAACTATAATCGCTCAAGCAGCTAAATTTCGGGATTCGTCATTAGAAAAATTAAAGAACGATGCTAAAACAGAGGATAAGGCAGAGTTTTTGGAATCTACGCAGACTCAGGAGAAGGTATCAGTTTCTCCTACTATTGAGGATTCTGATATAAGAGACGCTAACGAAGAAGCGATCACCGATCAAATTGATGTAAAGGACTACGATGATTCCAATTCCCCAAAACCGGAATTGTCGAGGCACAGTTATTCCGAGGACGTCCTGGAATCTTATCCTGGACAGTTGAGGGTTCGCAAGGATTTGGTGGAGTGCGATGGATCCCAACCTTGCGACAAACTGTGTCCTGTTAAATATGAGAAAATTCAAGACTCCAGGATGTACGATGAAAACGCCACCTTGGAGGAATCTCTGGAAAGGTACAATCAAAGTCAGAGGGTAGCTGAACTTAACGAGGAGAATCTGCGGAAGTTGGAACGGGCTAACTCTCAGGACAACGTTAAAATGGAACTCTCGAGTAATATCAATAACAATCATGGCCATAAGAGGAGAAGGGGGTCTGCTAGCCCTTGTAATCTCACCCTTCGTAGCTTGAAGAGGCTCAGAAATGCTGGTTATGACACCGAGAGCGATGCTTTGCCAAGCAGCGACATTGCTAGCGACGACCACGAGGTCGGAAGAAACGTCAGTTTGACCCACGGCAGGAGAAAGCAGCCCAGGTGGAAGAAAAGGTACCTGCAGGCTGGATTGTTTTCCGACTACTTTAAAGAAGACGAGCCTAGAAAAATTAGCAATTCGGACAATGGATCTGGCAAGAATAAACTGGCATACGACCCTGCTGAACATCCACATGGGTTGTTACCTCCACCTTATCATTGTGGCAAGTTTTTGAGGCAGCGAAAGATACCGTTTCAGCTACCTTATGACTTATGGTGGCTGCATACTCACTCGAGGCTTCCGGGGCGAGATTTGGTTCCTTCCTGGAATTACAGGTTTGAATAAATGCGACTTTGTTATCTTTGATGTTTCCTATCAATTCTATTACTTAATTTCATTTATCATCTTTAGGAAAATTCGAACAAATATTTATTACGACGTGAAGCCCACTACATTGTACGAAGCCCAGGCATGTGAATGCAAGCCTGAAAGTGGTTGTGGCGATGACTGTATAAATCGTATGGTCTTCAGCGAATGTTCGCCACAGCTTTGCCCTTGCGGTGAAAAATGTGAGAACCAAAAGATTCAGAAACATGAGTGGGCTCCGGGGTTGCAGCGTTTCATGACGGAAAATAAAGGCTGGGGTGTCAAAACGCAGCTGTCTATTAAATCCGGCGATTTCATTCTCGAATACGTCGGAGAGGTTGTCTCGGAAAGGGAATTCAAGTCTAGAATGGCCACAAGGTGAACTGAGTTCTTTTAGGAATGAAATAAATCAATTTTATTGTGTTGTGATTACACACTTTTATTGGGTTGTGTAGTAAGTTCGCATGGCTTTATTTTTTTCAAATGCACGCACGACACAAACCGTACGAACTTATTACAATACCCCATACTGTAGTATTATGTGTATGTTTTAAGTGTATTCGTAATGATGTATATTTTAGATATGCCAGTGATACGCATCATTACTGCTTACATTTGGATGGTGGCCTTGTAATTGATGGTCATCGCATGGGTGGTGACGGTCGTTTTGTGAATCACTCTTGCGAGCCTAATTGTGAAATGCAAAAGTGGAGCGTACATGGATTACCGAGAATGGCTCTATTTGCGTTAAGAGATATTCATTCAGGAGAAGAATTAACGTATGACTATAATTTTGCCTTATTTAACCCCTCTGAAGGCCAACAATGTAGATGTGGTAGCAACGCCTGTCGAGGAGTTATTGGTGAGTTCTTATTAATTGTTATTGCTATTCACTACGTTTATATTTGTTATATTTGATCAAAATTACAACGATTTCATTGTTTTCAGGCGGCAAAAGTCAGAGAGTCAGTCGATCGCTTCTTCCGGCTCCTCCGCAATTAGAACCGCCTACCGAAAGAAGATCCGTTGGTCGTCCTCGGAAAAACGTTCGAAAGTCCAACATCGTGCAGTCGTCGAATTCCAAGGGCCTCTGCAAGTCTCGAAAAGTCGGCGACCCTACTCTTATCAATACTCCCTTGATAAAGCCCATGTCACACCAGCAGAGGTGCTTTGCACAGCAGCACCATTGCTTCCTGCTGAGAAATTTGGAAAAAGTCAGGCGTCTGAAATCATCGGTCAGTCAGGTGCAAACGCAGCCTGGGAAAACAAAAGTGAGCAGCGTGCAGGCTACCAAAGAAAAATCTGCAGGCGATTCCACATTATTCTCGCAATTGACTGCTCTGACAAACACTAATGCACGTACCGTACGAACACGTAGACTTGCGCAGGCGCAAGATGATCCTGAAGTTAACAAAACTGCAAAATTGGCGAAGGTACGAAGACAAATTTATAATGCTCCCCGTACTTACAAAGTGATTATTCAGATTCCTTTTTATTTTTTAATTAAAACGTGTGTAAAGTATAACATTTAGTTATTGGAACGTTCGATAAAATAAAAATCGTGTTATTTTTACAGGTTTTAAAGGATTTATATACAGTTGTAACGACCGCCAATGATGAGAACAGTCAACTACTATGTACTCCGTTTATGAATTTGCCACCGAAGCGAAAATTGCCTGAATATTATGACAAAATTCAGGATCCGATAGACTTGATGACGATAGATCAGTGTATCGGGACAGGACATTATAAAACAGCGGAGCTTTTCGATCAAGATATGATCAAACTCTTCGACAATAACGTTAAATTCTTCGGACGTACCTCCGAAGTAGGCATAGCTGCAGCTAGACTGAGAAAGTTATACTTAAGTAGTAAACCAGATTTCATTGATGCCATAACAGAAGCTACGGGCATTCCTCCCTCGCAAGGATTTTTACCTCCGCGAGGCTCGACTGCAGGCGAGGAGGATGTTATACGGTGCATATGTGGGTTGCACAGGTAATTTTTATTTGCTTTCATTTTTAACAATTGAAGGAAAGTATCGATTAGCTGAAAAATGGAAGATTTTACAAAACTCTAATCTTTTAGGGACGAGGGGTTAATGATACAGTGCGAACGTTGCTTAGTGTGGCAGCATTGTGACTGTGTTAAAGCAGATACAAGTGTGGAGTCTTATTTATGTGAAAGGTGTCAACCTCGCACGGTTGATCTTGAGATTCCATTAGAAGGAGAAGAAGAAGAGGAAGGAAAGAAGCATTACGTGACATTATTAAGAGGTGATCTTCAACTCAGACAAGGTGATACGGTATATGTTCTGAGAGATACACCGGAAAAGCATACGTACAAAACAATTCAAAAGCCTGATTATGAGCAGATGGATATATTTAGAATAGAAAGGCTATGGAAGAACCCCGAGTAAGGCTCTTTAAACTGTGCTTACCATTATTGTAACTTTGAAATTATGTATAATCTAATACGTCATTCCTTTATGTTGCATAGGGGTGAGAGATTTGTATTCGGACATCATTACTTAAGACCACATGAAACGTATCATGAACCAACGAGGAAGTTTTATGAGAACGAGGTTGTATGTGCACCACTTTATGAAGCCGTTCCATGTGATTTAGTGGCTGAACGATGCTGGGTTCTTGATCCGCATACTTTTTGCAAAGGTAAATATTTAATGACCAACAAAATTGTTAGGACTTATTATGTTAGCATTATTTTTGCTGAATCTTTATCCCAGTTCTTTCGTAAGAGCAACTACAGATTCTTATGATTTTTAATTAACTTAGGACGTCCTGTGGGTGCTACTCCCGAACACACGTACGTCTGTGAATATCGGGTGGATCGAGCTGCGAGGCTATTTACAAAAGTTGCCAGAGCAAGACATCAAGTGTGCACAAAACCTTATGCCTTTGAAGCATTTCCTGAACGTATTAAGCATTATCGCACTTATTTGGTACGGATATGGAAATTACTAACCATAATCTATATGATTTACTGCTATGTTTATTTTGTAATTTACAGTTTTACTGTCGTGTTACTGTGTTCAATCAATACCGTAATGATTTAATTTACAGCCCCACAGTTTGGAGGGTATCCAGGCCAGTGGAAAACTTTTAAAAGATAAGAAGAAACACAATAGTCAAGAAGAACACAATCATAAAGTAGAATCTACCGAGTCAAGTAAATTAAACGGTAAAGATCAACTTAAGACCTCTAATGGAAGGACTAGACGTCGATCCAGTGAAAGCTTATCGGCGTACGCACCGTCTACGATATGTGTACAGGTAAAAACCATTAATAAGTAGCACAGAAATATGTTTCGTTTGTCTTCCAAAAATACTGTCATCCTGACATATCTTATACATGTGTTTGCATAATTGTTTAAAAATGTATCGTTCAATGTGCCCAATTAGTGATACACTGTTGCAACCTCAAACTGAAAGACGTAGGAGGACCTTGACTGCACGAAAGTGTTGATATTATTAAATATCATTACAGGAAGAATAATTTTTAATCTATAATCAATGATTTCTTTAACAGAGAGAAGAACAAAAACGAAGGCTGAATCGCATACTAATTGACTTGTTACAAAGGATGCCAAACAAAAAAGATCCTTTAGACTTATCATTCTTGCTGGATCGAAATAGGAGGAACCGAAAGAGACCGGGTGGTCTTAATCCGTGATATTGGGTAATATCGCAACGATAATGTTGCGTTGTATTGTACGTAATCCACTTATCACTTTCGAGTCCACTACCCTTGAGTCGAAGGATCAACCAGCTTTGACACAGCGTTTTGACTGTACTATGAATTACCAGTGTGCGATTCCTTAAGTATATTTACGTACAAATGTAGAATATCTCTTATTTCCCTTAAGCAGCCCGTCCAACGTTGGTATGAGCTTATTCTATTATGTTACAACGTTCATTATGGGTAATCACACACTTTATTCCTTTATTTAATGTAATATCTACTTATCATTCAGTTATCGTCGGAATGCGATCATTTGGTACAATTTTAAAGATAAATACCATTGCGTAAATTACGCATATATGTATAATCGAATCGAATATGTATGTATATTGACGGACATGAATCCCTTCATTTCGGAAATTGTACGGCTAGTGTATAATGGGTAGGCATACATGTCCATCAGTGTACGCATCGATCCGTAAGGGTGATCGAAATGATTAAATATCAGTCGCACATGAGGTGATTGTATAAAAATTTGAGATACTTAAGATTTTTGGGCTTTGCGATAAAAATCGACTTCCCTTAAGACAATGGCAAAGGACATGGAGCTCCTTTTATTTATTAAAAATCAGATTCTTGTACAGAGTTTGTTGTAAATTATTTTTAATTTTTATCGGAAATATCGTTAAGCCCAGAGAATTACTTGTACAAATTACAAACTAACCGCGAGAATGCGCGAGTGAAGCTTTGTTGCACAAAGTTAATATTATATATATTTTTCATAACCCCGGTGTTAAGTGAAAGTAATTGTAAAGTAAATCGATAAGAGGATAAGCGTACTTGAATAATGTATTTAAGTTATTATTGCAGCCAAATCTGGCTAAAATTTTCATTATTTTAGAATTGTACATACACACAAAATTGCATATTTATTATTATACATTACTAGCATCATATACATATATATATATATAAATATATATATATACAAATATTCATATTTAACACCCATAATCATTGTTTTTTATGATATTCATAGAATATTCGCTGTATACTTATAGTCTTTAGTTCGATCATTTAAAATAGGTGTGCGCTCGCTGCATCTCCCTTGATGGAAGACGAAGATTTTACCGACGCATTATATAAAATTTTAAAAGAAAATTATTTTAATATCGTTTCCTTATTTACACTCATTGTGCGGGAAGAAATTCGTTTTATATATTATGTGGCGTATTTAAATGGCGTATTTAAGAAGCTGATCTTTTACTAACAACGGAGTGAAATTTAACATTACAAACTTAGGTGCCTTCCGCCTTACGTTCGGGTAGGTGCAGTCCCTTGCTTTATACTAACAGCGAGTATCGAGCGTTTTGGAACATGATTTCGCCATGTAAATTACATTTGAGTAATTAAATACTAGAAGGGGATGGTCAAATTTTCAACGACTTAGTGTTCCGCTTTTGACGACGTAGCGGTGAATTGCTGATTTCAATTCGTGTATGCTAATGTACAGTTTTGATGTCACGTGTCGATCCGTTACGATACTAGACGGATAATTTTGCACAGTTTTTCATTGTAAAGAGCTCGAAAAGCGGAATATTTGGTCATGTAATGTTTACGTATGAAATATGTTATTCATTTAAAACCCATGCCCGTACAGATTGCCATCGTTATCATTTTGAATCATGAACTTTTGTTTGAAAGCGAATCTCCGAAAGCTTTGCTGCCACGTAGAGTATCTTAGACAATTAGGCTTCTTTGCTACAGAATATTAAAACGCTTCCTCTACATAGGTCCATAACTCAACGTGGCATTAATTTTCTTCTAATAATACGCGATAGCTCGTACGCAGTCGATTGTATTAATTTCTGAGAATGATAAATACACGTTACCGAAATGTAATGGTGCACGTAATTTTGTCATGGATGTCTCTAAGAATGTCCCCACTGTTTGATACAGATTTTTTAACCAACTAGTGTCTGTTAAAGTTCTCGACACAGTATACAGAGTGTAATAAGAATCAAATAAAAGTAAAATGTCTTTACAAAAATGAAAGATTTTGTAATGCATTTCATCGCGTCGATCTGTTTAATCGACAAAACGTGGTAAATAGCTGCTGCACAATTTACCGACAATAAGTCTTTATTATTTCAAGACTCGTTCGTTAGGCGCTGTTTATTTCGTCACCGATTAAGATAATAGGAAACACTTTTCTCGCGGTATTTGCAAATGGTTTTCCGTAGAAATACATAACGGTGTTAATGTGGCGAATAAACTAGCGCTAATGGTGTGCACCTCGTGAGTCAACGATCCTACTTTGGTAATCACGAAAGGAAAAGGCGATCCCCTTGAACAGTTAGAAATCTTCTGTTAAGAATAAGGTTAAAGGTCGACGGATTGCTATAATTCACTTTACATGAAGTGTAGAACAAGGCCAAAGGCCGGCGATCTGTCACTGTTCAATTGATATTAGAGTATCGAAAGTACCAAGGACGGTACCAATCGACCGTGTCCCAGGTCGGGAAATCGTAGTCAAGTTGCAAGGAAATCAATGTTCCTTTCTTATCCGATTCTTGTGTAATTTCACTTCCAACTTGGATTTTCCTCTAGGGGAATTTCACCACTGCACAAGGGGCCCTGCGTCTATTCCCCAGCATTTGTGAATATTGTTTTAACGCAGTTGCGCGGATGAATCTATTTAAATTCCTACGAGATCGTTATTGCCTAGAATTGAAACGAAATTTGTAAATCTGTTTCCTCCTTTCAAGATTTCATACCGGTACGTATGGCGGAACTATCGCCGTAGATCAGGTTCTTAAGTGTTATCCAGATACCTACTTAACCCCTGGGTTCCTTTCTCTCGGCTGAACAATTAACCATTAATCGAATGGCTTGTGTGTGCGACTTTTTGCGTCCGAACTCAAAGTGCTGCAGGTTAATCATGGTCAAGGACCGTGCACGTAAAAAAGAAGTTTCTCCATTCTGCTTTCTTCGCGCTATTAACGATTATAATTGCTGCACCGTTACGCTTTTCGCGTTATGCTTCTTAATCATATCGCCCGGTGCAATGGGGATCTAGCTCCACTTTTACTGCACCGATGTGAGTACACAGCGAAATAGAAAACTCAGGAGGTAGAATAATCCAAACGAAATTGGATAATATCTACAAGTTCAGGATTAACCGATTCGTTTGGGTTTAGTCCCTTTTAAGGGGATGTGAAAGTGGCATCTGAAAGCTCAATCGTTCATAAAACTTTTCTACGAACTGAGTGTCTCAAATCGTTTCAAACTTTATAACGTGAATATGGAGACCCTAAAGTAGGTCCTGAAACTCGCGAAATTTTATTTTTTATAAACTATTTTTAAAATACCTATAAACAAATTTAAAAAGAATTGAAATTTCATGAGTTTCAGGACCTTCCTTATAGTCTTCCTGTTCACGTTGTAAAGTTTCAAACTATTCGGTAAACCGAGTTGGGAGAAAAGTTTTATAAACGAAACCTCCGACGCCACTTTCACATCACCTTAAGTGAAAGATAAGTCCTTTCGTTCAACGTCTTCGTCTCCGCGTAGTTCTAGCAATTATTTCTCCCAATTAACCGCAACTGATTTGCGGATCGTTACCGAAGAATCTAAAGAAATCCACGCATGCCGTATCTTCGAGAAGAGGATTCCAATTTACATAGGAAACTGCAGAGGCGCGTTTCTATATGAAATTTTAATGAGCCCAAGAACGCTTTAATAATTTTACACCGTTTGCAAGAATACCTGTCCTGCGGATGATACACGTGATAGACGAGGTCGATACGACAACCTGTTATTAAGAGATCGAAAACAAAAGGAAGACGCTCTAAGGGCAATTGGCGTCGCGCGTCCATTAGCTGACGCATTCGTCGATAACAGACCAGCATTACCCTGATCAATAGTTGCGGGTTTAATTTAGTCACGTTTATCCGTCTTGCAGTTATGACTTGCAAAGTAATTTTTACGTAGATTATATAAGACGCTTAGCCAATAGTTCAAGGTCGAAGGTCTAAATTTCACCCCAGAGGATAGAACGTTTAACTTCGATCAGAGGGAGGGAAACCCTGGTACTTCGCGAAGTGGTACACGCGAGTTCAACTTAATTTTTATCGGGACTTCTCGGAAAGTCCCGGATCGCTAGAGTAATACCAAGTTATGTTCTAGATGTTCCAGAGATTCGGCAACGAATCGAAAGAAATGGACTTCCTCGGAGGAGCAGATTCTCAACTCGGAATTATCCTCGGGCCAGCCTCGGCGGTTCTGCATACAATCCAACGGGCATGTTTTATGATCGTTGCATATACATTAACGTGCATTGTCTCGCGTGTTGCACAATGGACTCTATTATCACTGTGCAATAAGAATCAAAATATCTCACGAGTATTGTACGCGTGCAGTGTCGGTTCCACGGAATGGACGGAGTGGGCGGCGCGAGCGGAGCCGTGTCACGAACGGGAATCGCGACATGCTCGGAAATGTACAGGTGATCACGTAAGTCAATAATCGTCACTTTGGAAATTCAGGTAACCTTACGGATTGGAAGAGGCCTTGGCGGTCACTCGGGTGACCCTGAAATCTTAGCAGGAGGGAGGCTCACCTTGTGCGGAGATTTTCGTTCCATCGTAGGAGCTTCGGTTAAGGTGATTTATTTCCCAGGCACGCGAATAATGGACGATCCGGCGCCCTCCGCTCATGGAAGGAGCGAATGGGAATGCATTTACGAGAAATCAGCGAAAACCTCCCGATCGACCTTTCCCTTGGGGTCCATTTAGACGTCTCACGGACAGTCGTTAGCGTTAATGCACATGCCGCGGTGGTCTAAAAATACTTAATCAGCCTTGCCGTATCAGCGCTCCAGTTTATGGTACAATTAAAACGTCCTAAGCTAAGCGTTTGCGAGGGTTAATTTTAACGCACACTTCGTACACTCCCTTATTACAGGGCGAAAAGTAAAAATCCACGAGAGATTTACATTCCCCTTGGTTTCTCCTCCGGGTACCCTACAATCAAGGAGACTTTTACAGGTTTCGCTCGCGTCCCCCTTGTAAAATTGAACAAAGAAACCATGGCACGAACGCGTACGGGTACTCAGCGTGGTAACTAGGTTGATTTACGTTTAAGGTCGTCAGGTGAACAGCAAGTTCGAGGTTGTTCGCCATACAAGTTCAAGGCTGTCCGACGCCACGTGTATCCTCAAGGCCTCATCTTGCGGCCGTACAAGTCTCTCCTCGCCGTACAAAGTATGCCTCCTTCAAATTTCGGTACTACTCTTTCACCCCCTGAGTTATTCCCTTCCACTGAGCGATACTCCGAAATTAAATCCACTGGAATAAAGGATATCGCTCGTGTACGATCGGGAATAACCCGTAAATTCGACCTATGGAAAATCTAACGAGCGTTCCCTGTACCGAGGTATGCCCCACGTGGAGGTGTTTACTTTTCAGTGGGCATTTCTGCACAGAGTCTAGCAACTACTTTCCTGGCACCATTCACATGAGTCACCTCCTTTTCCTCATTTTATCAACTTTACCTGGCCGCTCACGCCTAGTGGGACATAACGTGAATATTAAATGCAAAGGAGCAATTAGTCATCGGACCCTCGGTGAGTCACTTCGAGTCCCGGGGTAGGCGCGACGCGTCGCGATGCCCCGAGATGCGTCGCGATGCACCGAGAGAAAACGAGTTGATTCGACGTAACGCTGCGCGGTAATAAGCATTCGCAATAATTCTTTGAGTAGTTGTACATCGTATCCCTTTTATGCCGAGCGAAAAACTTATTTTTTGTCCCTTGCCAAAGAAATCTCATGGCTCCAGTAAAATTAATTCCATAAGAATTATCAGTATTGCAACCTGTGATGGCAAGTAGAAATGATTTCGGGAAAAAAACTCGATGTATAAAACTGGTCTCAAGTATTGAGAATATTACAACTTAGTGCTCGATAGAAATAATTATTAGTGGCGAATAAATATCGCTTGAAGATGATGAGATGAGTTTAAGAAAATTGTGTATTAATCGCCATTTATCTTCATTTCATTCGATCTTATTTTGTTAATAATAGGCACCGATGCTCAGGGTATGGATTGGCGCCTATTTCACAGCTCGTAGAGGTAATTGTTTAACACTATTTTTCTTAGGGTGCACCGAGACGAGTCCCGGCGCCGGCCGTAATCCGTTAAGGGACGTCTCGTGGATTTACAAGACTGCTTTCTTGCGTCTTCGAAGATGGGCATCAAGGAGTCCTCGTAAAGCGGTGTTTTATGCCGATCACTTGCACCCTCGCCGGTGCAGTAACCGGTTTCTTATTTTCGTGCCACTGGGTACAGCCATTATACAGTAGAGCCTCAATTATGCGAACTAAACGGGACCGCATCGATTCTACTTAGGAGACATGCCAGAGTTATCGAACTCGCTCTAACATATATAAATTAAATAACTTTTATTAATCCAGAATTAGAGGTAACCCTGGTACTTCATTTCTGCACTTAATCAGGGTTGACTAAGTTGCGAGCATCGTCCAGCGCGTACGATGGAACTTTTCGAACCATATAAATAACAAAAGAAAAATAATAATGAAAATATGAAATCACTTTAAAACTGCAGGCATTGTCCTTGTGCGGGTTTGAAGTTATCGGTGCAAAGTGAATTCTTTATTCTTTACCTAGGAGGATAGTTAAACCAAAAAATGGAGAAACTCTAATGTCGAACCTTGATTTTTTTACAAAAGACGTCCGTTGTCATTATGCGGTGCTATATTTGAAAAATGAATTCATTGATAAGACATATTTTCTCGGACTTTCACGTCATACGGCTCGACGGAATGCACGTCAGAGAGATTTCCATACCGGTGACAAATACCGCACGTAAGAAGACGATTGTCTTCCTTGCTTGCATTTTTTATAGCAGGTAGGAAAGAGAATTCGAGAAACAAGTGAATACCGTTTGTATAATTTAACGAGCGGGACGTATATCATCTAAACCTGTCGCTTGCTCAACTTTCTTTTTCCAGGCGCCCGCACGTTATTATGTGTCAGTCGTGTGTACGTTTTTTTACTATCGGTTTAAATAAATAATAGGGGATACGGGGAGCGATCGAAGAGCCTTCGGCACGCAATACGGCAGTCCATTGGGAATTAATGAGCCATGAGGTTTCTTGCGCATCTCCTCTGCAATAAACGCTGACGCGGGCTCATCCGATTATGCGGATTACGATCGTCGCCATCGTTGACTCACTGGCGCCGTACACTTGTCTAAAATAATCCCGCTCTACGATACGTCGGCCGATGGTCCCCATCAGCAACCAAAGTGATTTCCTTACATCTACCGGGAAAAAGGGATGACGGCGAATCATCCTCGCTTGCGAGGTTTATCGCGTCGAGATTATCATTTAATTTACAATTTCACAGAGTTCAGATTGGGCTTTTTCGCTACAGAATTCTTCAGGGGTCTTCCGATCTACGGGACCGTTTTTCCATTTCTTTTCAGGGATGAATTGTAAAAAAGAACAACTACAGTCTTTAACGATCCACTTTGTTCACCCATTCCTTGACGTTTCGACTTTTTATAGGAGGTAGCAGATTTCTGACAAGAGAAACGAAGACATTTTCGGCGTCATAATCGCGTATAAACGTATAACGCAGTTACCATTTAGCCACTGCGCGTACTACCTGTGGCGCCCTTCCTTGCAGTTATTTACAACTTCGTTAATTTTTTGGAATTGGAGGTAGTTCTAGTGCAGGGACATTATCAGAAAGTTAAACTATCAGAAAATGCGATAAAAAAGAAGAAATTAGTTTTTTTTATCTCTAGCCTGAAAGAAAGTAGTTGCGAAATAGGCGCCAGTCCCTAAAAAGGATACGAGATACAACTACGGAAAGAAAGAATAGCTTTACAAATCGTTATTTCAATCGAAATAAACTATCTGCATATCGTATCTTTTTTAGGAACTTGGCGCCTATTTCACGGCAACTTTTCCCGTGGCGACGTTCGATACAATTTCTTCTCGGCGTAAACCAGAGGACCCTCTAACAAGGAAACATTCCCAAGTATCCGCCGCCGATCTTATTAATTTTCATATATGTTAAAGAACATAAAAATCGAAGAAACTCTCTAAGAGATTGGCAAAAAGTAAAAAACACGTATTTCCTCATTTTTCGGATGAATCACATGGCGCAAGTGGAATTTAAGTAGGAGTGCTTGTTTAATGGATATTACAAAAAAATGTCGCCTGAAGGGTAATTCATCCCCTTGGGGTGGTGTAACATTACTAGACAATACTGTGTTTTCACCGTCTTTATACAGAATACGTTTATGCCAAGTTTCGTTGAAATCCCTCCATTGTTTCTACGAAAATTAGGGTAAAAATGGAATTTTCGCCAAACTTTGGGGGGTTTTATCGCCTCATAAATGTGAACCATTGAAGATAAAAAAAAAGAAACACGTGTCTCTTAGATTTATATGTTCCTCAACATATATGAAAATCAATAAGGTCGGCGGCGGACACTTGGGAATGTTTCCTTGTAAGGGCAAATCGGCCGGTTCGAGGTGCATCCTCGGAGCTCCCCGGCACGTATCGGTTGCCGCGATACTCCCCGTGGGAACCTGCGGCCCCGAATCGAGTCCCGAGGGATTCCTCGCCGGGCTGAGTCCCGGAACGAACGACCGGGTTGGAATCCCGGAGGAAGCCCGAGCGGAACGGATCGGCTCGGGAGGGACGAGCAGAACGGAATCCCGATCGAAAGGGGCGATCCGGTTGGAATTCCAAGCGGGAGGGAACCATGGGATCCTCCGGAGGGATTCTCCGGAGCGGGCCCCGGGCGAAGAATCCCGGTCGGGGCCCATAGCGATCCGGATGCCGATCGAATTCCTGCGCGAATTCCTCGGGCCGGTGCCGTCGGCAGACGGCCGGGAGCGGGGCCCGGTGAGGGGAATACCCTCGGGACGGGAGGGGAACCCGGACCGAGGCGCGGCGACGACGACCGGCGGGAAGGGACCGAGTCCCGAAGAGCCCCCACGCGGCCGCCAAGCCAGACGCGCCGACCCGAGAACACGCGCCGACTAAACGCCGCCGATCATCCCGATGCAGTCTCGCGCGCAACACCGAACACGCGACTCGCCGCCGGAGAGAGAGCCCAAGTCGGACCGCGACTCGAGCCGCCGACCGCGGCCGGCGACCTCGCCCGCACAGCCGCGCGCCCAGACGCCCCGGCACCGGCCGGCGGTCCGCGCCCGCAACCCCGCGCAGCGAGGGCGAGGCCGGCACAGCGACCGCAAGAGGTGCGTTCTCCGAGAGGGAAACGACTTTCGGGCATCTCGAGTCGAGGCTGATCCGAGGTTGTTGGCCCGCGCGCGCCGTGGACGGAGGATGCCCGGACCCCGATCGCTCCCCCGGTATTCTCGCGACCGTGGCGAGAATAAGAAAGGGGGGAACCCGAGACTTTTCCGTTTTTCCTTCTCGTTGTCGGATAGCATATAATATATATCATACCATATCGCGACGTGCAGCCGTTTTGCAAAATGCGGGGGAAAGAGAGGGACGGACGGTCGCTTGTTTTCTGGCTCTCCGTGTGGGTGTCCGGGTATCCTATGTTCGCGGTGCCGGCCTACGAGGACGAGGGAGTCGAGAGAGAACCCCGATCGCAAGTTCTCAGATTTCCTGGGGTATTTTGAAACTCGGCGAGCGAGACCGGGACTTTCCAAGGGTAAATTACGGGACCCTGGGCGCGGGAGTTTCGACCTCTTCGTCGGTCGGAATTACGGTTCGTACGTGCTCGGGTCGTGGGAGTGGTGAACGATCGTCCACTCGCTCGAGAGTTACCGGCCGATTTGCACGGTCCCGTGGTGTTTGGGACAAGGTTTCTCGACGGTTCGACTTTGCCGTAAGAAAAACCCGAGCGAAGCCTCGGTCGGGCGATCCGGCCGAACAAACGAAGGCTACTCGCGCCGCTCGGTCCACGGTCGTTAGCGAGGAGGTTTCGCCGAGGAATCCTTCGTTTCGTCCCTCATTAAACCCTCTTGCTCTTTCCCGCTCGGAATGAAGTCGGTATCGAGTTCGAGATGCTAGAACTCGGTTAAAGAACTTGGTTCGGGGGTAAGTTACAAGAATTCGGTCCGTGGACCCGCGGGACTTGGATGGAAAATTTGAAGGAAAACCTCGAATGAAAGGGGCATCTCGTCCCGTTCTTACATATTAACTGCACGCATGATATCATATCCAATACCCTGCTGTACGTAACGTTGCATCTAGTTTCGCGTTACACCCTGGACAATCGCGTTCTACGATTTAATTTAAGGTGCTATAAATGTGGCATCCGGAGAATCAATCAAACGATTCGGACCCAGGTCGCAGAAAGGATTCTTAACGTTTGACCCCTTAGACCCCGCTTTCGTATCACCTTAAGTTCTCCGTCCGAGTTCTAGCAACGTGGACACGAGCTCTTCCCCCGCCCAGGTGCAACTTCTTCCCCCGAGGAGGGGCCCAACGTGGCGCCTGGTTCCCGGCCAGTCGATCATCCATTATCCTTCGGGTTGCCCGAAGTCCCGAAACTCGGCGATCGGTCGTTCGCGAGCGCACGCGCACCTCGATCCCCAATTTCTCCGGCGAGCCCTACCGCAAGCTTAGTCCTACTCGAGCCCAACGCGCGTTCGCAGGTGGCAGCCAAGTTAGCCGAGGGTAACCCTAAGACCCGATCTACCGAATTGCAGGGGCTATCCCGGGCCGGAGATTTCCTACGGAGAGGAAGAGCCGCCTTCGCGAGCGACAGTTGAAAAGCGAGCCAATTTCACGCGTGATCGCTCGCCGCGACACGCAGCACCGATCGGGAAGTCCCCGTGAGTCGACCGCTCTTGGTTTCGGCGCTTCCTGGTCTCTTGAAAACCGCATTGATGGCCCCCTGGAGCCGACCGGAAGGCCCCGCCGAACGAGCCGCCGTTTAAGGGACAGAGAAAAGAAAGAAAGAGAGAGAGAGGACCGCTTCCGGTGAACGACCCTTCCGCGTTCTCCAAAATGGCGCCCTACAGCGTCCTCCTGGTCAGCCTCGTCGCCTGCGTTGCATGTGAGTATCTCTAACTCGAGTAATCCTAAAATTAACAGGTAATGTATTCGGGTAATTGAAAAAAGAACGATAATCGTGCCATTTTGTCTTTGCGTTCCGTAATTGAGTAATTCATCACGGATAAACGATCGTTCGAGAGGTCGAGTCTAGATGTACCAAGAGAGGATAGCCCTGGTCGAAATATCTCGCGGTTGCCTAGAGAAAGTGCGACTCTTTTATTTTCCCCTGTAACACAGAGGACGAGAATAACCCCGGTGTTCGCCAACCTCGGTTGGAAGGAAAGGATGAAGTGCCTTAAACTTGGCCGATCTAGTTCGGCGCGGCTCCCCACGAAAGTGGAGCGCCGGTGAGAGCGCGGTGCTCGCCGAGTGCACGGATAACGTGCGTGCGCCTATCGTGCCATCGGGGCTAATATCCATCAGGGTACTCCAGATCGTGGAAAGCGGGCGTTCCGAGGGAAAATTGGACAAGTTTAGACTGCTCTAGGAGTCTAAGTTTGAATCTCTAGAGTTTTCTCCCGTGCGCTGAGAGGTGAACTCTCTGGACCATTCGGTATGGGTGTAGAAGGGGGTTTAGGAAGTAGCGGAGGCCCAGACTCGAGGTACATCGCAAAGGGAAGAACCTTGTTCGTATCGTTGACAAATGTGGTAGCGAATCGATGGTTGCAGCGACACTGAATTGTTTTTAGAGATTGCCTGGCAACGGGCAAACTCCCAGCAGGGGAAAGCTGCCTTTACGGACACAAAGGGTGTTCAAGTAGTCGGGACGGAAAGTACGATGGTAGGGGACGTGATTGTATAATTTTTAATTAATGGTGGCCC
The DNA here is from genome assembly GCF_000612105.2 of Orussus abietinus. NCBI lineage: Eukaryota > Metazoa > Arthropoda > Insecta > Hymenoptera > Orussidae > Orussus > Orussus abietinus. The sequence continues at coordinate 44,814 of NW_019394291.1, read as the reverse complement.
TTAAGAATACCATTAATGTGATGGAGTTGAAAGAACAATTCAATTCGAGGCGGATTTTATGTCGAAATTAATGAACTTAAGGTGCGATGGACGTCGAGAAGGCTTTCCAGCTTTTAAAGAGGCGGTCGTAGTTATGCCGATAGAACGATCGCTTATGATGTACATTTTCGAGATTTCATCGGTTATTTCGTTCCATTTATAATCCTTCAATGAGCGAGATGTTTCCGTTATGCTCTAGCCAGAAAAATAGATGCACTTGGTAAGAATGTATCGCTAATGCTTACGTGTTTTCTTCCTTCGACTTCCGCACTCGGCCATTACCGCCTAATTACGGTAATGGTCACCAATTGGAGTAATACAGACGGGACTAATTGGTTACGGATGATCGACCCTCATTTTTCCCAATCTACCGATTCGATAAGTAATCGCGGATTTTAAACGGATTTAAATCTGTTTACATCCGTTTAACAGAGATTTACCGTAAATACAACGGTTTCATTGATAGCTAATCAGCAGGAATTGCTTCCGCCAAGTCATTCGCGTGCACTCCGATACCTGATTAGTTAAATCAGTCCGAGATAACGCTGAAAAATTGCTTAGTTCCTTTTAAAAGGAGTGACCAGAAATTTGCGATATTTCTCTTTTACAGAGAAAAAATAAAAGAATACTGGGACCATCGCTAGAAATTTGTCATTGACAAAACGTTGCTGCCTCTCTTGAGTACAGTGAGCCCTAAGAATGTCGATCGCGATCCATCGAACGCTGTCACGTGACGTTGCACTTGCACGAGCCCGTGTCAAGTACATTTTCCTTCGTTGTTATGCCGTACGCGAAGTACCCGAGAAAGAAAAAAAAGGTTAACACTGGTATATCCCACGCGAATGTCTCATTACGTGACATAAGAGGTACTAGCGTAAAGTGGAACGGACTAATGTCGTCTGGCACCATTGCCATCCAGTATTCGATCCTATTACCTTATTTATCTATTTATTTTTATTGTAACCTTCTCGCAAATACGAGAAAAAAAAACAATGCCCACTTCGGTCTCTAATTGACATTGAATGCTTCCCTTCGTTCTCACTTTCCCTGATACTGACGCCAGGTAAAAAGCACGTCGTAGGTTTGTTCTCGCAATCGCGTTAATCGTTTCGACGACTCGCGTCAACTTTCGAGAATCCTTTATTCAGAGCCAACTTAATTGGCTGCATTTTTTTTTTTTTTTAATGCACTTCGTGGAGAGGAGTTTTATCACGCGATCAAATTTTGAGAGATTGCAGTACCAGATGATTGATAATTCAAATGATCGCTAAAATTGATGAGTAAATGTGTATAAGTGTATCATAAATGCGTTTTACAAAGTGGGACAGAGTATTCGTGCTTTTTACCAACACCTGATGCACATCCCGGGCGTTTGGAGAATATTATTCAAACGAATGGGAATATAAAATTAAAAAATTTAAAAGGATCAATAATTCAAGTGCTCCCTGATTTGTAGGTTGAAATATATAAATGTATTCTATAGAAATTTGTCATGAAGTTAGCGGAAAAAATGGGAGAGGGTGTACATGCATTTAACCAAAAAGTGATCCAGATTTAAGGTGGTTGAAACGTACCACCTTTATGTAAGCTATTAAACGTTAAAAGGATCAATAATTGAAGTGCTTGCAAAAACATCGATTGAGGTTGATGAATACCTATAAATTTCTCGTAAAAGTCGTCTTAAAAAATGGGAGAGAGTGTACCCGCGTTTTACCAAAAAGTGATACACCTTTAAGGCGGTTGAAGAGCATTGTGAAAAATGTTAGGGTGACCCGGCAACTTTCTCTCCTTTTGCCGGCAAACAATTTCGGACTCGTCCCCGGCAAAATCGTTTCTGCCCAATTTCGTAGGTATTGCTCGTCATTGTCAAAAGCATAAATCCTTCGGGACGGGCGAACGACTGCGTTGCCGGCTGGCCTTAAGGCCACTTTAGCGCGCTACGTGCTCCCGCCTTTATGTCCCCAAAGACCTCCGTAAGGGCTACATGGTCATAGAGGAGTTTACTGAGGTCGAATTCCAAATGAGTTCCAGGTAGACATTCCGCGAGACTATGCGTCATTTTTACGGCGTTTTAGCAATGGGTCCTAGACTGGCATTCCTCGACGCAAACCCGAAAATCCCGGACGAAGGCTGTGAGTCGGTAATTTCGATTCGGCGAGAATTTCAATTCTAACCGCGATACCTTTCACGCTAATCGATCACTCGATCGTTCGATCTATGTGGAGAAAAAGAAATAAAACGCGGGGCCTATTTGAAAAATGGTCACGACTTTACGCAGGGTGATAGTCTAATTGCGAGCGATTAATAAATTGGTCACGCGGGACGGGGAACACGTGCACGGCGCGACGTTATCGAAATTTATGGTTAACTATCATTGGGATTCACTTTCGTGGCCGGTGTCGTTAGAATAACAAGCGGTTTTCGCTAGCCGCGTAGTTTCAGAGCCAGGTGCCGAGTAAAAGGTAAAAGCTTTGAGAAGTGATGCTGATCTCACGCGATCGTAATTAGAGCGAATCAGAGTACGCGATAGAAATGCGGCGCATCGTGTAGAAATGCGAGTGCGATTTGTAAACGTTACGCGCTGGGAAAGGTATCGGTACGTAGACGGTCTTGCAATTAACTAATTGTAGGACATTCGCGACGTAGAGACTCCTTCGCCGCCCGAACGTCACCTTTCAATCAGGATTTTTATTCTAATTTATCCAATCGAGGTATCTTCGTGTAAAATATCACTTATAAAGTATTTCGAGTAGACTTCAATAATTCGGGTTGAATTTAAATGCTCTAAAAGTATCGAATAGAAAAAATATATCTCCCTTAATGTTGCGTACATACATCATGACACATTAGATTCAACCTCATACGTTCAATAATCGGATTTATTAAATTCTTAGGATTTTTGCCCCAATGCCGGAAACAACTTTCCTTCACGTCTCTTTATCGGTTTCCTACGGTCGTAGCAATTTATTTTAAAGAGAACATTGCGATTCTCGAAGAGCGTCACTTGGTTCACCACTTTTAACCAGTCGATTTGGTTCGCAGATTTTAACCAGTCGACTTGGTTAACAAATTTCAACCAGTTAACTTCGCATATAAATCTCGACAAGAGAATTTCACCAAGTCAATTTCAGAAAAAAATCGTATAACCCTTAAAAGCGGTTTCGCTTAGGTTCAAATTCACTCAAAATCAGCCGTACAAAATTAAGTTGGCATACGGTCGTCGCGTAATCGTCGTGTTCGCGAATTTAATTGCAAATCGCAAGGTCCCAGATTTACGCCCTGAGGACAGCAACGATTGCTCACGTTGACGACGCGACGGAACACTTCAAGTATTTCGGGTAGATTTCAATAATTCGGGTGGAATTGAAATGCCCGAAAAGCATCGAATAAAAATATATAGAGGGAAATAAAAATATATAGAGAGAAATATATATCGGGGCCCTGGTTCCTACTTCTGCAATTTGGATTGAACGTTTGGCGGTCAAATTGCGTAATGGCTGCATCGCGGACCGTTATGGCCGAAAGTGTCGGGGAATTGAATGGTCCGCGATGAAACGAATCGGCCTTCGGCTCGACCTCTGCGTGCAATATCGTACACGTCATCGGCAGGTGTATGTACAAATGAAGACGTTATCCTCGTACAATACGCCCCCGCGGACTCGACGATGCGGTTTCGCAGCGGAGAACCGCATCTTTATGCCGATTAAGTCGGACAAACGGAACCGAGGTGCTTCTCAAAATGGATTTTCAGGCGAATAGCGGATGCAAATTACCCCTGGGTTAGATAATCCGCTTTAAAATCGTTATTCTGGTATCTCGCCTAATGATAAGACTAACGCATTGCTTCCTGGCTGATCGTAACGATCGTTGTTCCGGATACGGATTGCCCGACGTGATTATTACCACGTTCCCCAAGAAGACCCGTACACGAGGAAAAGGGTTCCACACCTTCGAAATTGGACTCAATGATTCAGTAAAGTATTGACACTTTACTCAAGAAAAATATTCCACACCACTCGGAATGACTAGTTGCAGTCTATTTCTTTTTGAGATTTAGAAAACTGGTTAAGTCGTGATTTTGCATCTTGTAAACGAGCGAATAGGTGGATCGCGTCGTTTGTTGACGTTGACACCAGGTATAAATCGTTAAACAATATCCGAGCCACTTAACGAACGCTGCCCGTTCCTTTTTTTTACATAAACTTTCCGTAAAGCTGATTTTTCTTTATGACTTCTCGGAACGTGATCTTTGCACGGAGAAAAGAGGATAATTATGCATATCTCGCTGGAAAACATAGAAACCGAAGGACGCAGAATATTTCCGAGATCGAGGACTTCGTTGCGTAGTAGCTTCTGCCGGATCAGTTGAAAAGTTTGCTCGCTTTTCTCTCTCTTTCACAATTTTCGGATTTTCGAGGAATCTTTGAACTTACGATTCCGTGTTAGATCTCATTGTGTATGATAAAACGATACCCAGCTCGACACCCAAGTCGAAATTTAAATCCCACTTAGAACGTTTAATTGCAAGCCTTTTAAATGGGTTTTAAGATGTGTGCCCGTAATTCAGGAATCTAAATAAAATAAACTAAAAAATGAATTTATCCTAAATATGTGTTACATACATTCAACCTACAATAATGTGAAGTTAACAAAAAACAACTTGAACCATTTTCATGACTACGGACACATAAAATAAGGATAACTTTTGTACAGTCGAGGTCCTGTCTTAAACCTTAAAAGCGGCAGATATTTTCGAGTTTAATAAGTACAACGATAAAAAACATCCTTAGGTTTTGCAGGGTAGAAATAGGGTTAAAACGTCGACTCTGGTAGTTTCCAAACTTCTCAATTTTGTCATCTCGCATCGTCATGTCGAGTCATGATCAAAAACCTCATCAGTTCTCGCGAGCCTCCGCTAACGAGTTCCCACTCGTCGTCATCTTTTAGTTTGTTTGCTCTGGCACCAGCTCAGAGGCTGCTCCATTGTAAATTACGTCAGCCGAGGAATCCAAATGAAATAAAATGTTATTCATAGATTTCGGCACATTCCCGATTCTTTGTCGGTCCTTTTTTCGCGGTTTCTTGGCACATTGGCACGCTGCCTGCCCGAGAACTGGTTTCTCGACGAGGGTGTTTAAACCCGATGCATCTCTCGCTTCGACTGGATGCACCCCGGTTTGCAAATCAGTCGAATCTCCATTATCTCTCGTCTCTCGTGATATGGGACCGACTCGTTTTTCAGAATCTGGTAGAACTTGGGTTATTACCTAAGGGGACTAATCAACGCATACCACGTTGGAAACATAGGACTCTTCTTATTGGTTTGTTTATTTAACAGGAGATAATTATATATATAATCGTATATCGCTGTATATAATATCCTACATGCTAGCTTTGTCCAGTACCTGCTCCAAGTGACCCTAGTAGCATAGAATAATTTCTAAATTTTTGTTCGTAATCTTTGCTAAATATCTCAAGCGACAGATTTTTATAAGATTTCTTGTAGATTTCATTCGAAGATATTTGAAATATCTCTTGAAAATCTCAATGACATATTTAGTTTCAATAATTTATAAACATATAGAGAAATTATATTTTTTAACTTATTAACATAATAAAAATACATTTTTTACTTCACGACTATTATCGGACACTTGGTATCAAAAAACACGAGAAATTTTTCTAATATTTCCGCTATTTCATTATGGGAGCAAAACGGGTGATTTTGATTTTAAATATTTTTAAAACGTTTATAATGTATTCGGCAGATAGTATTTAAAAAATACTTGTATTAAAATGAAACGAAATGTTTTGTAGATCTGGTAGAAAAATATCATGAAAACACATGGAGCTAATATTATATAAATATTATAGAGATAATATTCTAAAGTAAACGTTTGGCAAATATTTCAAATGTCTGGTAAATATTTACAAAATATATGATATTCGTTAAATATATATAAAATATAGGACCAATATTTTGTGCTACTAGGGGAGGTTTACATAACATTACCCCTGCGTTATTCTGCGTCATTTCGAGAATAATCAGGAATAGCGCCAGGCAAAGTACACTTAGAGCTTGCGCTAGACAAAACTAGCATCTAGGGTACTACATATATCTTTATAAATTGTTATAAAATTATATATGTATAATTACCTTTTTTAAATAACGAAATAAATGAGTTCTTATATGAGCGCCAAACGCGTCTAGTATTTGGATGGGTGACCACCAGGGAACGTTGCGCAATGTTGAAAAATGAACACATACACGTAAAACAACGTAGTTAGCCTAAATAGAGTCGACCGAAAAGATTCTAGAGCCAAAACGGCAACAACGACAACCTAAGTGGACTCGCGTGGAATCCGGAGACCTCATCCAGAAAGTGGCCAGCATCCGGCTAAATTCCTCGATCCTGAGTGAGCAAGGTCCGGATGCCTACGGCGCCTTTCGAGCAGAAGGCTGACGCGTAACGCGTTCCCAGGAACCAAGAACAATTTCTCGCGGTAATGACGGGCCGAAGCTCGCAGTTAATACGAAGGCTCGCCTCCGTATCTTCCGCGGATTCTTCCGAAAATACTCCGGCAGAACGATCGATCGGCCGATCAATTAATGAATTAATCGGCGCGCGGTCAAACGAAAGGGAAGTAAAACGACTCCCGAGTTCCGGGGTCTATTAATATGGTGATGGATCGCCGGCATTCGTAACCTCCGATGGTAGTCACCGACTACCTCAGGTTTACCGCGATCCTTGCAATTATGATCGCATTTGTCACGCCCGTGCGTGGATAATGCAAAAATGACGGAGAATCGAATGCCTCGTAACCGACGGCACTTTTATCCTTTTCGCGCGTCCAGGGTTAAGCCGGGTGCACATCCGAGCTCGAATGCGGACGAGGCAAAAGCGAAATCGAGAATACGTACAAGGGTGGATGTATGTACCTTTACGAAGAGAAACGGATAGAACGTAAAGTGAGATTTCACACGAGGGACCGAAGCTCGAGACGTAAGAAGAGGGGATCCCAGCGGCCATCTTACGTTGCTACGTCCGCGCGATCTTGTACATAGGTTAAAAATATCTGTTTAAAATATAGTACACGTGTATATATACATTTACATTCGAGCGTTCGAAGTATTGAATACTTTTACAAGACCGATGTTCCTGGAAATTCAATATACATTTTTCCGATTTTCATCTCGAGAGCCGTAGTTCCTGACTTTAGTATGCATTCGTATGAGAAAGTATTCAGAATATCGAAACATTTTTTAATGTGTACCAAGACGAAGCCAAGTGTATGTACCAGGGTAAAGGGACAATCGAAACATTTTAAATAGTGTGTATCAAAAGGATAGAGAATGAACATAGAAAAGTGAACCCACAATCGAAGTAGGTAAACTGTCTCGAATTATTCGGCACTTGACTCGAGGCATGACGAATGACATCCATCAAGATGCCCTTTGACAAGATGTTCTTTGTCTCGGATGATTTCGTTCGGAAACCAAAAACAGCTACTAATGAGGCGCGTGTTCCACCTCGCTTTGTATGCATCCGTCCTCATATTTGTACGCGGCTTAACCTCCTCGAGGAGTCGCTTTCGGTATTCGCTCTTTTCGAGGCGGATTATCGGATAAATTATGCGGTGATTAACTGCTGAGATAACTCGCTAAGGCAGTTATTGATACGTCCTAAGGTCTTGCCGTGAGTTCCGCGATTAAGCTTAATCGCGCCAAAGTCACGGTCTTACCACAGTTCAAGTAAACCGCTCTCGGGAGGATATTGCAATCGGGTTCCGGTGATTTATTGTGAAGCTAGATTTATTTTTCTCCCCGGCTTCGCGTTTCGCGCTGGTTTATGGAGATGAGGTTACAAGCACTCGCGATTTAGAATTTATTTCCGCGGTCAAATCAATCACGCGCCGCCCGGGATGGGAGTAAATTTATCGTTAAGCTTTTCAAGGTGCGCAAATTAGTCTCCGGGAGGAAGGATTTAATTCCGCATGCCCGTTTATACGCATATTCGCGAGATGCTTTGGTCACAATCGCTCTTTTCGAGTTAATCGCCGCGAGCACGGTGTCACGGTCGGTAACTTGCACGCGATAACGAATTCACACGTGCAGATACCTCGGTACGACGTTTTAAGGATTATAAAATACGAGGCGAGGCTGTAAATAAGCCGCGGATTTCGACGCAAAACGAAGACCTCGGCCGATTATTTACGAACGAGCCCGCTCCGTCCTGCACGGTATTTCCGAGCGAACTGACTCGAAAGTGGGAGTACATCACTCACAAATTTTCATTTCTTTTTTTTTTTTAATACACGAGATTTATTGCAAAACTTTGCAAAAGGTGTAAATTTTATTTTGACGTAACGGCTTCCTGGTGGCTCTTGTATTTTCCTTTTCGTGGATAATCCAACTGTGGGTGGAAGGCTATGAGCTTTCCTTATCCTTTGCTCGGTCCGTCGTTCTTTTTCCTTGTTTGGGAGCCCTCTTCCTGGTCGGCGTCTTCTTCAGTCCGTTACCCGGGTGAAATACCATAATTGGAGAATTAGTCACGACCCGGATGCTGGGACCAAGCGAATGCCCGAAAATACGCTCCGCTAATTTACCGTGGAATTCCTCGGCGGTCCTGTTAATGAAAGTGCGATAAACTCGGATAAACCCCGGTCGGACTGAAAAAGGAAAGTCGGAAGATCCACGATGACTACGCTTCTCGTATCGAACCCTGTCACAGAATCGAATTAAGCAGTCGAATGATTACAGAGAGGAAAACGTAGACCGTTGACGTAGACATCGCCCTCGTGTACCTTGTTAAAAAAGATCATGAAATTCGTCCTCTTTTAGTGCATAAGCTTGCAGGAAAATTATAAATTTAAGAGAGGGTTATCTAAAAAAACATACTCAGATAAGCCCGGGATCAATGTCAAATTTGTTTGCCTGCAGAAAAAATGTTTAAAGTCAAGTATTGTTAAACACGATTTTATAACATATGTTATACATTTATTATACGTAGGTAATAAGTTTTATTTGAAAATATGGTAACAAATTAGTATACCATGTCTGAATGAAACTTCCAACAAAAGTGTTATAAAATTATAATATTCTTTTTGTTAACAGTGTATCGTTTACGACGATCATCGCTGTTGCGCGTTTATGTCCCCTTAGGGTATGAACGAACGAGCGTTTTGTGAATGGCGGTAGTCTTTTCCTGTAATTATCCTTAATTTTCAGAGCAGCGGATCAAACGATCGGTAAGCTATGCCCGACCAACCGGATCTGTTCGATCCGAACCTCGGAAAAATTGTAAAAAGACTCGGCATCCACCGTGTCAATGCTGAGGCAAAATGATAAATGCTCCATGGGCACGAAGGAGCAATTTAAGAATAGCCTTTAATTTCAAGAGCAAACGATTTGCCCGATCCATCCGCTCTTCGGGGATAATCGTAAAATCGCTTGGCATCGGATATCACAATGCAAAGGCAAAACGCGAGATGCCTTTCGGGCGTATAATAAAAGGGGCGATTTCAGACTGGAAATTGGTGCCCCTTTTCGCGAGATGAGCTTCAATTTCTGGAATAACTGATCAAAGATTCGCTCGATTTGTTCGATTCACTTGGTTCGCCCTTAGGAAGAATCGTAAAAGTGCTTGCCATCGGGCATATCAATGCAGAAACGAAACTCAAAGTGCCCGGTAGGCACTTGAATGAAGATTTTAAGACCAGCAATCGGCAATACTCCCTCGGGATAGTCATTAACCCTTTCGGTGATAAGTCCCTTCCACGTATTCTTTCTAGTATGTTAAATATCGGACGCATATACGCGTCCATACCCTGAGAAGAAATAATTACGTAACAGACGTCAAACCCGAAAAGGGACACGTTATACAACAAAGCGAAAGAATATCTTTGTAAATCGTAACTTCACAAACTGTAGTTGCACGTCATATCCTTTTTAGGAAATTCTGCGTATTTTACGGCTCGTGTGGTAACGTTTAGTACCGTTTTTTCTCCGTGTATATCTAAAAGGGTCAATTTTGAGAGCAGGAGACCATCGATCCGAACCATTTGTTCGATCCTCTCGATTCGATCGTCATGTCGGAAGATTGAAAAAAACCTCAATATCGGGCATTTCGGTGCGAAGGCGAAACTCGAAGTGCTCGATGGCTGCATCAATGGCGACTTCGGAACGCGATGGATGACCTTTGGCCCGGGGCGATGGTTAATTTCGAGAGCAGCGGACCAGTCGATCGGATCGATTTATCGAATCCTCCCGATCGGTCGGATCGGTCTGATCGGCACGTCGGAAGGGTCGTAAAAACGCTCGGCATCGGGCATGTCAATGCAAAGGCGAAACGACCTTCCAGTGTCAGCGACCACGAGTGCGTCTTGAGGACAGCGCTTTGCGACACAGTCGGCGAACGTTACGAGACAATACCGAGGATTCTACTCGTACTATCCCATTCTACCCGTACGGGCGCAGATGTAGAAAGCACACAGGCGTCTGCACATGGTGACAGACGCGCATCGCAAGGCGATTGCGTACGTGACAGCCGAAGCTTCCTGTCCGATGTCCCACATAATTTGACGCGGACGTTTCTTCTTCTCTTCTCTGTCGAAGGGAATCGCGCCTCGAAGTGCTCGCCGAACAGTCGGTTATTAAATTCGGTGCACCATTTCGTCGGTAGACTGTTACTTGCAGTACTGGTTGACCCTTTGCGAAGTAAGTAACTCGATGCCGAGCACTCTGTGAAGTTGGGTCGCTGCAACGATAGTCATCGAAATGGCCAGATCACATTCTCGGGTAGATCCGTCGGGCCGTGTCAGGATACCGATTGATTATTTAAAATCGAGATGTTGGAATTATCTGTATGTAGGTTTAGCGTTTTAGCTGAGGGTCCAAAGAGTAAAATAGAAACCCACTATAGACACGTACGAGGGCGTCGGGGTATAATTTTCGTTGAACACCTGTGAGGATTCGTTCGTAGAGAGTCGAGGACCTTGAAAATGGGTACATTAATGAAGAACGAGATAATTAGTTCTACCTCGAATAGGGTAGCTCGAACCTTTTAACGAATCTGCTCACGATGCCGGGAGGTACGACGTCCCATTTATGTCTTGACGTAAGATTAGTCAATGACGAGCGATGACTGGATAGCTACCACTCGAAATCCTTAATAAGTCGCTTCGTTTCCGGTTGCTTTCGTTGGTGATGCAGGTTCCTGGTGCAGTCTTCGTGTGCACTATTTTATATTATTAGGAATTATCGGCATTAATCATGAGAAAGTTTAGATTTTTATACACTTTAGTCCAAATTTTATATGTAATAAACTGTCTGCGGCTGCCCAGGTGCGAGGGTACCTTTTGCCCCCCGCCAGGGACGCCCTGGTTTTGGCGCAAGACTTGTGGATGATGAATGATGACTAAATAGCTGCCATTCGAAATCCTTAATAAGTGGCTTCGTTTCCGGTTGCTTTCGGTGGTGGTGTAGCTTCCTCCCTAGTAGCATAGAATAATTTCTAAATATTTGTTCGTAATGTTTCCTAAATATCTCGAGCGACAGATTTTTTAAGATTTCTTGTAGATTTCATTCGAAGATATCTGAAATATATGTTGGAAGTCTCAATGACATATTTAGTTTCAATAATTTATAAACATATAGAAATTATATTTTTTTAACTTATGAACATATAATAAAAATACATTTCTTTTACTTCACGACTAATATCGGACACTTCATTTGGTATAAAAAAACATACGTCATTTTTCTAATATTTTCGTTCCGCTACTTCATTATGGGAGCAAATCGTATGATTTTGATTTTAAATATTTTTAAAACGTTTATAATGTATTCGGCAGATAATATTTAAAAAATACTTGTATTAATATGAAACGATGTGTTTTGTATATTTGGTAGAAAAATATTATGAAAATATGTGGAGTTAATATTATATAAATATTATAGGGATAATATTCTAAAGTAAACGTTTTGCAAATATTTCAAATGCCTGGTAAATATTTACAAAATGTACGATATTCGTTAAATATATAGAAAATATAGGACAAATATTTTGTGCTACTAGGGCTGGGACAGTATTCTACATACTTAAGGATCACCAGAATTAATGATAAGGAATCGGTAGGGCATGCGAAAATAAATTCTACCGTGAGCAGATGCGAGGGGTAGGGTTTGCGTAGCTCGAACCTTCTAACGAATCTACTCACGATGCAGGGAGGTGCGACGCTCCATTTACGTCGTGACGCAGGCCTTATGAAAGAAGAGCGATGACGAGACTGGTGTCACTGGAAATACTTAATAAGTCATAGCTAACGGAAATGAACGATGACGCCGATGACCGTTATCTCAGACTCTAAGAAATGTATTATTCACGGTCTAATATCTTTAGTCCGGTTCGGAGACATTGAATTTTCCCAGATCTGTGTATACTGGGAGACATCAATGCCCTCCCATCCTGCATAGGCGATGCCGTATCTGCAGAGGAGGCATTCATGTCCGCCGTTGTACGTAGTAAAAACGAACGTCCAAAGACGTTGTCGGGGTCAAAGATGTCCCAGGAACGGATGGGATGCATAATGCAGGTTTTCGCGATAAGAAACGTCGCTACGAGTGTTTCCTGTTTTCCAGGTCTTCCAGCGATCGAGGAATCCACTGACACCGCGGTCAGCCAGAGCATCGAGAATGCCTCTACGGCATCCACTGTGCTCGACATCGTGGACCACTCCACTATTGATATGGTATCAACCACCAAAGCACCCTCGACGTCCGTTGTCTTTGTGAACGTGCCTGCACACACGGAAACCGAGCTGGGATCGTCCGTTCTTCTGGCTTGCAGAACCGCCAGCCCCGTTGCAGAGTGTCAATGGTCCTGGCAACCTCTTCCTCCGACTCATCTCCCGTTGCCGGATATCAGCGAGGATCCATCCTTGACAGCTCGTTAGTTGACTCAGTATCAGCGATATTATCGAATGAATCTAAAGTCTGGATATTTGAATTATCGTAAATCCACCTTGCGATTCGGTCTCTTGCAGTGACGGCGGAATTTTTCAACACCTCCGCGTCTCGTGCTCCTACTACCCAGCCGCTACCTGTAAGACTATTCCCAGCTTTCGGAAATAACAGCAACGACTGTTCCGTGCGATTTTCCAGCACGAAGCACGAGCAGACCGGGTATTGGACCTGCGCGGCTAGAACTTCTATCAACGAACCCTTCACGAGTACGGAACCTGCGAAATTAAGCATCATCAATGACAATAAAGGTGAGTTGATGTTAGATTTATTTCTTATTTATTAGGATCGAGGTGGACTATGTTGTTTGCCCCTGGTCTACGGTCAAAATTCAACGTAAATTATTACAGCTAAATGACTAAGTATTTTCATTTTAATGTACACATTTCTAATTCCTTGTACGTTATGCGAGAGAATGATTGGACGACTCTCTTTTTTCCTATATCGTACTTGTATATTTCCTAGGAATTAATAGGTAGAAAAGTTTAAGGAAGTACGTATTTACACGGAACTAGTATATATAATTGAATTTAAGAATATGCACACGTTGATTTATAAAAATACGTCTCGTAACCGATTGACGATGTTGCTCAGAATTGCCAATTACCTTCGAAAAGTCGGAGTCCACGGTAGAGGCGCCAGCGGGGTCCTCGACACAGATAATGTGTCGGACGAATGATCCCGTTCAAGAATGTCAGTGGTCTTGGCGTCAGTTGAACCAGTCTCAACCGTGGAATCTCGAGGTGAAGAAATTCGCTGCCTTTGGCAACGATAGCACCGACTGCAGTATCAAATTTAAGAACGTCCTTCCGGAGCAAGAGGGTTTCTGGACGTGCGGAGCGAGGATCAATCCCAACTCCTCTTTCGTCCACTCCAGCCCCATTAAATTTCTTATATCTGAAGGTACACCAACTGAATATTTATCACAACGTTACAACTACAGTTCGGGCGTATATTTCTAAATACCTTATCGATTGACCCCCATTTTATCACCTGGTCGCGGTGGAAAGTCCGGATCTTTATTTTAACGTTACAACTGCAGTCACCGGGTCCATTGCTAAATACTGCATAAAATAAAACGGTGGAAACTATTGACCTCCTTTTTCGTCCTTTCGCAGTCGAATTTGTGCAATTATCACGAGGTATCCAGATAGCTGCCGGGGAGACGGTGTTCCTGAGATGCCTGTCCAATAAGCCGGTCGTCCAGTGCGAGTGGTCCTGGAGGCCAACGAATTCCAGCAAGGAGTCGACGGTAGTTAAAAAATTCGAGCCAAGCGAGGATGCCGACCACGACTGCTCGGTCAGATTCAAAAACATTCTTTACGAAGAGGAGGGTCTCTGGACCTGCGGAGTGCGCCTGACCCCAGGAGGAATACTTCACGAGGCACCCCCTGCGACCGTCACCCTTTTACCCTCCGGTAATTAAATTTCTATTACAAAAACACATCTTACCCAATATAATGTAAAATTAAAGACAACCGTTTATTCCATTCTAGCCAAAACCAATTTCGTGGAGGTCCCGGAGGACACTTCGGTTCCGCTCGGTACCGAGGCTCTCCTGAAGTGTGTAACTTCCGGCCGCGTGGACAAGTGCTCCTGGACGTGGAGGCCTCTGACCGGAAGTAACGCCGAGGTGATCGTCCGAGAGTTCCCCAGCGGCGGGGACCTTGGTAGGGATTGCAGCCTGAAGCTCCCTCGAGTCTTCGCCGAGGAACAAGGTCATTGGGGATGTCAAGTGTCCATAACGTCTCTGAACACGATACTGTCTTCGCCGATAGCCAAAGTCACCGTCTTCGAGGAAGGTAAGCTCGTAATTACTCTGTGGCCTGAAACATTTCCGCTATCGCTGTCTTATAAACACACGTTAAACCGATGAACGAACCTTCCAGATGAGGTGAAGTTCTCCGAGCTCTCGCAGGACATACAGATATCCTCCGGTGGCAGCGTCCTCCTGCGATGCGTCACCTCTTCGGCCGTCGAGCAATGCAGGTGGTCCTTGACACCCGTCAACTCCAACACCACGGTCGTGGTGAAACAGTTCCCAGCAGCTGGTACCGAGGCTAGAGACTGCAGTGTACGTCTTAGCCATGCCTTGGCCGAGCAGGAAGGTCTTTGGACCTGCGGTGCTCGACTTCGAAGTCGGCAGAACTACACGGACGCCCCACCTGCGAAGCTCAGCCTGCTGCAACCAGGTATCATTGAGTCCTGAGAAACCGGCTCGTCTACGGACGAGTCTGCTTAGCCTTATCGTTGTTTAAAGTCGTCGGTGTTGGTGGTGGGCTGCCTCATCGGGGTCGTACCTTGAAGACGGTCTCGACCAGGGCGAGGACTTCCTAAACGGGGATCGTGGGAAGGTCGTTCCGTGTCCGTTGTGCAGACTTGTCGGACACTGCCATGGGGATGATGAGACTTTGGAAAAGAAAAGGAAAAGCTTCGTTGGCACTGTGGGAAACTGCGGAGTGCAGCAATGACGTGATTCTGGGAGTGGTTTTGGAAATTGCACGCGGTCGAGGCTCGAAAAGTCTTGTTGATGATAAAAGGGAAAGGTTGTGGTATTTCCTTTTTCAGTCAGGACAAAATGCATACTTCGTTTGATGCCATAGAGATGTTTTAACGAATAAGCTTGATTACGCGTTAACTAATGATATCAAGTACTGTCAGGTACCGGTTAGGCCCAGGACGATATTTAATCAAAGTTTTTCATGACTGGTTTAATTAGCAGCGAGCATGAAAGTATGAAAAATGACGAAAACCTTCTTAATTTGAAGTTTTGATTGACTTAGTAAACTTGCCTCGTCGATGAAATGGAACTGCTTGACAGTAGCAACTGCTTGCTGAACTTTGCCAGACATTGTTCCAAGATTACTTGATAACGGAGGTTCCCAGATCATTGCCATAAGCTATCGTGTTTCCCACATGCTATGCCATTGCAGCTAAACTTTAGAGGAAAAATGGCACCCAGGAACCCTCGTGGGCTTCTAGATGCCATTTACATAGGCTGTACTATAATAAAGTTTGTCCCTATTATCTTATTTATCACTTTCCATTCGTCACTCTATTTATGCTCTGCCTTAAGGACGATCATCTTCCCTCATGTCATCTATCTTTCAGCGCAAAACGAAATGGTCTTCATTAATTTTATTATCGAGTTTAATTAATTTGACATACCAAGTGAGATGATTAAAAGAAGTTTCGTGAAGGTAGCAGTTATAACCGCTGAGATTAAAGATAATGAAACTCATAGCTATACGTACGATCGACAATGGGTATCTAATTCGCGTTATAATACATTCTCCAGCTCAATTGTACCCTCCCTTATTTATATGTTCTACGGTAGTTACGTCGAATCATGATTTTGTACTTAAAGTAGTCATCTTTCGCACGGAACATTATTTTGTGCGATATTTATTTTTACACGTCGATTCCAGTAAAGTAATCGTAGACCGGAAACGAAGGTTTTCCTCGTCGAACAAGACTCTTGCCCGAATGCTTCTCGAAATTAGGCGATTCTTATTATCGACTTCACAGAACATGATTATTACGCAGAAGTGTGACTTCGTCCTCGACGTCAGTATTTGGGTGAGCATTTGCTTCGAAACAAGTATTAACATTATCGCTAGGCGTTTAATTTTGTGATACCAGCGTAGTGGTATAACTCGTGCTACGAATGCGTCCCTTAAATTATAGATTTTAACATTAGATAGTCAATTAATAGTTTTAAGTTTCTAATTTCCTACAGTAAAAAGAAAAAAAAAGGAGGGTGTAAACGGAGACTCCGAGTGTAATAATGGCACTTCTGTATTCGATTCAAGAGAACTCTGTAATTATAAGCTCTCAATGTCTCTTTCTGCTGTGAAAGAAGGAAATGCATATTTTTTTTCTTTTTTTTTAATAGAAGTTTTTATTCAAGCATAGAAGGAACACGCGTTGTTTCGAGTATTATTCTCTTTTTTTTTTCTCATTAATTCAATGCTCAAGATGTAACGAGGTAACAGTGCAGGGTTAACCGCACTCCATGATGTAGTAATCGTCGATTAGCGACAATTAATCGAGACTTATGGTATCGTTAATTATTAGGCGCGAGTTCGGTTTGTCGCTGTCACCAGGTAGAATCCAGGGATCACCTCATTCTTCTGGATTATCACTCGAGTAGGACATGTTCTATGGAACAAGTACAAGTTAAGACTATTATGAATATTTGTAACAACTGTCTCGACCGGGACGCGATGCACCACTCGTTAATGCATGCCGTTTAGAGTGTGGAAGCCGAACTCGTCTTTTGTAAAAAAAAAAAAAAAGAGGAAGAAGAAACTATTTCCGAATAAAGGAAAATGCGAAAACTATGTCCTCCTATTTCGTCACTTCTTTCACCTGTGCACTGTGCTCCCAACATTTTGCTTCTTCCGGGAGTCACTGCAAATGATGCCTTACAAAAGCAAAAAGGGGCCTTTTTAAGGAAACGTAACGTTAAGCCACTCCTACGTAAACATGGAAACATCATATCGAGTGTATTTGTTCAATTTGTAAATGGTTGTACGTAAAGATTCACTACGCACCAACGTGTCCACCCTTGGCCGTATCTTTTCACCACTGTACTCCTGCCCTCTGTCTACATATTTTATAAAAGCACTCTCAGCGACTTGTCGAGATTTATTTTCGTGTGTAATTTATAATGTCGACCTACATCATGTTACATACGCTTGTACAAATTACGGCCTGAGGACTTTACAAGCACTTTTGCTTAGGAATTTGTGGAAGGTCATCATCAGCACTTTTGTGGCCGTGCAGTTCTAACTCTTGATCACCTATGATGGTAATCTTATGTTTTAAAATGACGATTAAAAATCATTAATTCGGGGAAAAGTAATAACGGGCAAGTTATTCCTGTTAGTACTTTTGCTCTTATGGTTATTGATCTCGTGATCTTGGGTTGGGGAACCGCTACACACCTGTACACTGCACAAGCATCATGATTGGGTACCAGTTTCTGTTTGCTTGTTCGATATCCGTATGGAGACGATGTCATCACATCGCTTGGGCCAACTGGAAATGTAGGTAGCACCTGTGATCACGTAGGAGCCAGGTGGACAGCAAAGCTAATTATAGGAAATTGAAATTTTTAGAACCCGCAACAGTCACGCTCTGGGCTATACCCCATCAAAAAGTTACTTTGGCCTGCAGGGTAGGTCATCTGACACCGGAAGTGCAATGTGAATGGCTGCATCCGCCAAATCTCCAAGTGCGGCAAAGCACCTCAAAAAAGTCGAGGTAATTACAGAGAAACCGGTAGTTTTAAATCACTAATTATTTATAACAATCAATAGGTTCAGTGAATACCAGTTAACGATTCAGCTGCAGATATAGTATGTAACAATTATCACTTATTGAACAATTTTACGCATATTGTTGAGTTCGTCAACAGTACGCGTATGCGATGAGTTTAAATGTTTTATATACGTAAAAGGTAAACTTTTTATGGATACATTGTTCTGATTACGAGTATGGTGTGTTTTAGGCACGTTGTGCAAATGAACTATTCTACCGGAATATGTACGTTGCAATTTAAACCCGAAAGTACGGATCTGGGCCACTGGAGCTGCAAATTCACTATCCCTGATGAAAATGGAGAGATTGAATTAGGTAGTTCCTCCATCGTTTTGCTGAATAGTTTAGGGGGTAAGTAATGATAAGTATATGGAGGTATTTTTTAAATAATTTGTAAAATGTGCAAAACACGTATACATTCCAATATACATATTTCACTAAGAAAGTAATAAGTTAGTTTCTTTGAAACTATTTAAAATATGATGGCGAATTTTGAATTTCGGATAATATAATTAACAATAGACTTTTTGTCCGCAGATGAAAAGTTAGGATGGATAGTAGGCGCTTTAACAGCTGTCATTTTACTTCTCATGATCATTGTCGTCGTCTTAGTTGTATGTAAAGCTCGTTTATTTGCCCGAAAAGCTCCTGCTGTCATGAAACCTGTAAGTGAAACTCCAAAACGAAAACGAAACGAACGATTCTGCAACGATCGATACACCGAGCCACCATCCAAGATTCAATTCTGCTTTAACGAGCAAGATTCCGATCAAAATATTTCCACTATAAGTAGCGTAATCCCAAACAGAAGTCCACATTTGTATGAACGAGTAGAATTAAGGAATAATCGTCATGCATCCAAAGTGATGCATGAAAATTATAAAAGATAAATTACAGTAACATAAGTGCAGAAATATATGGTTTAAAATAACAGTATTGTGAATGTATTGGCATAAGATCCGATTAAACCATCGATTGGGTATATGCTAGAGTGTGAGTAAACAACCAATGTTCGAAGATGTGGTCTCTGACCTCTGTTAGTTGAACAGTACACGAGAAGATTGAATTAAAAAATAAATTCCTTTCCAGCTGAACATTTATTTGCCAACCAGAGCTCTCAGGCTTGTGATTAAATCGCATTTTGACGAGTACTGTACATATTTCATAATATTATGGTAATGTTCATTACATGGCTAAACATGACCATGCGTAGATTCTATTTCTTCTAATGTATCGGTACAACCTTATGCTCTAGCTGATGCCAATGCTTCAAGATCCTTAACGCATTGATTAAGTGCAGCCTTCTCCTGATCCGGGGTAATGGATTTTATGACACTCGAGATGATCCAGTTAGCCATGTGCCTTTGAGCTATCCTCCGTTCAACGGACTGAAGTTGAACTTGGTAATCTAAACGCTTCTTTACCTAATTAGCAAAAAAAATTATCCTTGAATTTATTTGCATTTGATAAATTTAAATGCTGTAATTATTTTACTTTTACAATTATCCATAACTCATACCTCTTCATAAACCTTAGCAAGACGCTCTCTATATATTGCTTCTAACTGCAATTTTATATTTAGTTTTTTTGCCTCTAGAAGCAACAATTGACCTTCTGCTTTCCATTGTTCACTTTTTTCAGATTCAATGCTGTCTTCAAGAAATTTAATGTTATTAGTTTTAGCTGATTCCCATTGAGCTTCATAGTCATCAACATTTTTGTCCAAATATTTCGCTATCGTGTCGCCAAATTTCTGGTATACATAAATCCCAATCGTAAGCATAGAAAGTCCAGCATAGAATTCATGTTCAATTACATAGAATTCCTTTGAAACTAGATATGTTGATACTCCGATTGCAAACATGTAAGGTCCTGAAATATAATTATGTTATGCAAATCTGTTAACTGGGGCTTTAAGCCACAAACGCATTCTTTAATGACAAGTTATTTCATAATGCTTGGTTAATACGCTAAAAGTTAAGATTTTTTAAATCATACTTGCAATCAATAGATTTGCAAGTTTGAATACAGTGACAATTTTTATATTACCTGAAACTCCAGTTTTAGGATAAAAGAACGTGAACCATTCATCTGGAATAAAGCCATAACGAACTGGTGAGGGATCTATTAGACGTACTGGACGATTACTTGCAGTGGTTGACAGAGCTTGTGCTCCACGAGCCGCTACAGACAGTGCTTGAACTATAAAACATGTATCTCATTAAATATGTTGCATTGTCCATAACTTTCTAAGGAAAGTAACAAGGAATTATACTAAATTTAAACCTTCCCACCTTGTGCTATGAACCAAGTAATCTTTTTGGCAATCATCTAGTACTACCGTCATATAACAGACATATCATGTAACACATGCAAATGTTATTTGGACCTCTTAAAATTATAACATTAAAATAATGATTGAAATAGTCTTAGAGGGAGCAAAATATTCCGAAAATTCTGTAAAATACATTACATAATGGCATACAGGTGCTCTTGAAAATTGGGTAAGGTATTGAAGCATAAAACGAAGAGAACTTTTAACTAGGTTAGAAATTAACGGCTAAACTCGCATTCGAGGAAAACCGTTAATGTGAGGATATTCGTTCCAAATGTCAATTACCATTACGAAGTGCTAATCTTGACAACATTTTCACGGCACCTCGGTCACTCGGTCGTCCGCAAGGAATGTGTCCGACCCGCAATGGTACCAACTTATATCATGACCAACTTTTTAACTGAAAACAATGAACAGGGCGCTTATTACGTATTTATGACGAGCGCGCTCACTTCTCGCACTTCCATCTCATGTGGGTTTATTCGCCGAATTACGTATTCGCTATATGAAAGAACGAGATCACTAGCACTTCTGGTCTAGTAATATTGCAAATAAAGTGATATACCTTGTAAATCGAACATTGTTGAGAGGTGTGGGTTATAGGCAGGAAAGGAGGGAAGATGGAAAGCCGTTAAAAGTAAAGAAAAGGACTCGAGTCTATTAATATTTTTTAAATATGTATTACATTCATATTACATTCATATTTACATTTACTATAATTAGAAGTTCAACGATATAATTTTCTTATCACGTCATGTAAGCATTTCTTGTTCGCTTCACTATTTCGCTTAAAAATTTGTGTCGAGCCAATTCACATGAATGATCTCGCATTTTCACCACCAAAAACGTTCCGTAATACCTCCAGCTACTCATTTTTCACATTTTCGCTCAATTTGCTTTACGTAATAGACCCCCTCATCTCTGCAATGAATTTAGGTATACCGTGAAACAGAGATGAGTTGGGAGATTGCTCACGGGCAGGGTCGCGCGATCGCACCGTGTGCTACCCTCTGATTTCGTACGTTAGCTTTCACCGTTTTTTGCTCCCAAGGGCGGCGCAACGAATTTCTGGTAGGGGCTCGCGCAATCGTAATGGCTGTGCCATCTACCAGTTGCCGTTGGCGGCTCACGTATTCGTGATGGTAATACCATGCGGCAGTTGACGGTGGTGGCTTACCATTATGGCAATCTCCTAACTCATCTCTGCCAAATCAGAGATGAGTTGAGAGATTCACGGGAAGGATCGAGCGACCGCGTCCTGTTCGATCTCCGGTGGAGGATGCAGACGGCTAATGCACTTGCCACCTGTTACAACTCTGGGCAGCCGGAGAACCGGCTGCAAATGTGAAGAACTCACAAAAACTCCAAAACCCTGTATCTCCTTCGAAAAAAATCTCAGCCACTAGCTCGAGAGATCAATTTAAACCGAACAACCTTCCCCATCAAGCTACTGTGGACGCAGTTCGCATCGCGAAAAAAATTCACAAACATCCTTTAACATATTTTAACATCTTCTACCAACAAGTGCAGCAAGCTCGATTTCGATGAACTGCCCATGATGATTTTACCAAAAATGGCTGCTTCCAGGTGATCCACCTAAACCTGCAAAGGGGCACAAAAGTACAGGTAAAACGGAATATTGAAGAAACACCAGGAAGTCGCCAGATTCTCTGAAGTGGCCCACCTAAAGCTGAAAGGGAACACAAAGGCACAAACGAAACCATTGGGAAAGCGAGAAAGAGACGGTGATACAAGTGCTAATAACTTACTAAAGTTACTATTAAAGTCAAGAATATTTCGATCTCGTATAATTGACCCAGTAAAAATGTATTCAATTATACTTTACTTGGCGTGACAAAAATGTAATAAATATATCTTGCTTAAATGCAGACTCGAGAAAATCTCATGAAAACGATAGTTCACCGTCTCTCCCCGTCAATCCAGACAGAAGGATATACAACACATTAGAGGGACAGCGTGGCGAAAAAAATGGATGACTGTCCATTCGAAAGAATGGAAGGCCATCGTAGTTGCCCTCTTCTTAAGGGGCTGCTTCGGCATATAGCCTCTTCGACACTTGTAGTCTCTTCGGGCAGAGCCCTCTACGTCTCGAACGCTTGACAATCCCCTGATTTTTCGAATTTGAAAAAAAAAAAAATACTCCGCGAACAGATTCAAAAGCTAGCAAAACGACAACCTGCGATCCGAGGATGCGCAGTCCGTACGTATTGCACAATTATCCGGATTCCCAAGCGCGGTCTAATTAATTTGCATCCCTGAAAGAAACTTATCACGATCGCGGGCGTCCGGGAGTACGCTAAGCGAATAATTCACTTTCCAGACTAAAATGAATGACTCGCGGCAATCTAGACGTTTCTTGCCAAAGAAATTTCTCGGCTCCAGTAAAATTATTTCTTTTTTTCTAGTTATTTTTTTTCTCCCAGCGTAGAACCCCGGGCGCAGGACGGACATCCTCCGCGCTTCCGGAAGCGCGAACGATGTAAAAGTATACTATATATTAATACCCAGGTTCGGGATCTCTCCCCAAACCCCAAGGAAGAGATCCCGCCCTGGCCCTGCCTACTTACATCTAGATATTCACTCCAGGCAATTAGCCTACCTCCCTAGCTATATTTAAAAAATCAACCTCACTCATTCCAACACACTCACTCCACGATTCTCTCTCATTCCACCCGGGGACAAATAGCCTAATCTAGGGAGGACATCCCGGGATGCCTCCGACCCCCGAGTTCAAATCTCTCGCGTACATCTTTCGTCGATTGCCATCGTTAATCGAATTTAAAGAAATTAAATGGATAGGTGCAATTGGAATCAAGATGGCAACCGATAGAACTTACACAATTATTTTACCGCGCCCTCTAGCCCTGAACCGTTCGACTCTCTCCTGGAGAAGTCGAAGGGCGGGGGCCAGGAAGGAACGCGGCCACAAGAAAAGACACCTACCGTTGCCGATGCTGAAAGAATCCTAACTAGATTAATTTTTATAGCGCTAAATCGAGCTACGGATTCTACTCGACATCGATAATTCATAATTTTGATAAGATCGAAAGGCCAAGCCCAGCTCGCACTACGGCCCTAGAATAGTGGAAGGCTTGGCCGAAAAAACCTGCAAACCCTGAAACCGACCCCTTCGTCGAGGTGGCGACTCTTGGACGCAGGCACATCGAAGTGCCCCCTCGACTCGGGTGTGGCTCCTCGCGAGATATTTCTCCCACATCTGTTTTAAATTTTTTATTTAGTCATTCGAAGAAATTCCGCGGAACCGGCGGCCTCGAAGTCGGAGGGTCATCCGACTTCCCGGCACTCGATTAAGGATCGCGATCGGAAAATTACCGCGGACCCGGGAGAAATCTATTCCTATTCTAAAAGAACACATGAAAAACGTAGAAAATCAACACGACCACTCGCGAGTCGGCGAGAGATGATCTCGTCGACTCGCGGTCCCTCGAATCAACATGTAAACATACAACCGGCCTCCGTGCCGGTACGGACCTTTTGTCCTGCGGCATGAGGAGACCGGAGGAAGGAAACGTTGAGACTTACCAACGGGACGATTCGTCTTTTTCTGGCGGTACTCCCCCAGGAGATCCCTCCGCAGAGACCTGGGGTTTCTGGCCTCCTCTACATCTGCCTCCCTTCGACGTTGGCTCTGGCTGCATTCCACCTTTGTGTCCGCTTCCGCTGCCTTCGCTGCTTCCACTTTCTAACCATCCCACCTCGTCATCTACGAAGCGTCCCTTGCCCCTCGTTACGATCTCTGGATTCCGTCGATAGAGAATTATAGCACCACGTTGATATAAATGTCGATCGTGGTATGTAATACGTCCCTCGCGCCCCCCGCCATTTTCTTAATTTTCGATGATATCTCATCGCGGCAAATTTTCAGGAGCAACTGGCGATCCGCCGGCCGGGCCGCAATCCCGGCCCGTGACCGACTCCGTGATTGGACAACGTCACCGGCCCAATCACGGTCCATCACCGGCCCGATGATCCTGCCCGTGAGCAATCTCCCAACTCATCTCTGATCTATACTACCAGAGATGAGCAGGTCTCTGATACTACCATCTGACTGTCTTCCAGAAACACCAATCAACGTCGACCATTTATTCTGCATCGAATCGCATTCGTCCTATAGAAGCACTCCGTGCGGATACTCGTGTATGCATGTACAAAAGGAGGAAAGGAATCGGCGACATACGAGAAAATAACCTAAAAACAGTTAGAGTTTGTATTTATTTTTCCGGATAGTTTTTCTAAGAGATTTTACGACAAAAAAAGCAATCCATTGTGTCCATGGCATTTACGTTGAATGACCAGGTTTATACAAAATCATTTACTCCGCGAGAATATCAGGTGAGTGAAAAGGGTTGTTTGACAATCTTTTGTTTACATTCTGGTGCTAAAGGATATTTGAACAAAACAACTCCGTTTTATTACTAATCTTCGACTTCTGTCCACAGGTGGAACTTTTGTATGCGGCCAAAGAAAGGAATATCATTGTTTGTTTGGGAAAAAATTTTGATCAGACTTTCATTGTTATTAAATTGATTCAGGAATTTGTTATAAATAACAGAAGGTAGTTATTTTTAACATTAAATTATAACATCATGCCGTTTTATCAATATTACATTCTTTTATTAATTTCTATAGGCCAATAGCCAATGGTGGTAAACAGATAATATATATCTTAAGAGAAGTAGAAGCATGCAAAGTAAAGGCAAGCTATATTGCACAACTGACAGACCTAAAAGTGTCATTGAACATTTCAAATGAATCAGAGATTCAGCAGGAACTTAACGATGTCCATGTGAGTGTCCATATTTTTCAAAGATTGTTTCATAATTTCTGGATATAGTAACCTATATGATATCCATTACAGGTTTTAGTAACGACATCTGAAATATGTGCAAATTTTCTATCCAAAGGAAGAATTTCACCAAGTCAAGTAAACTTAGTCATAGTTGATCAATGTCACATATCAACATTTGATGACAAGTTGAAATTTATTTTTCAAACTTTTCAGTCCTCTCATAACATTCCTAGACTTATAGGTCTTGCTGTACCGCTATTCAATCTAACACAAGATCCTGGCCGATTAGGATCAGAAGTCGAAAGAATTGAAACCATTTTCAATTGTGAAGTGGAAACCGGTAGTGATATTCTGTCTATTTTAAGGTAAATTGACATTTTTAAGATTTGGCATTAGGAACCTGGGTGGTGTTTCATTTACATACGTACGTATACTAGTACGCATGTATTTGGCACAAACCTTACGAAGTTTTCTGATATTCTAGGCTAGATAATTTGACCTGAGCTATATATAACCCATGACTGAATATAATATATAAACCTGCATATTTTTTTTTTATATCAATTTAGATATAGTCCAAAGCCAAAGGAGTACATAGTAGAATATATCGAAACAGAGCAAGGAAGCTTGTATTTCACGCTGACCAGTTGTGTGGAACATGCCATGGAGTTTTTGAAAGATCACCGTTATGACCCAACAGAGATTTACAACGATGAATTTCTTGAGGATATACAAAAAATTCCTGACCCCAGGGAGAAGCCCTGTGAAATGATGGAAGACTTTTTGTACATATTAAAAACCCTTGGTCCTTGGTGCGCTGATCGAGCTGCATTAGCATTATTAATCTTAACAGAGAAGCTTAAGGTTAAAACTCCGTATGAAAGGCACTACTTATTGTTTAACCTTGTATCATCAGTGTTTATAAAGATACGGTAGAGTAGATTTGTTTAAATATTTTTAACAAAGAATATGAAATAGTGCTTTTAATCAAAATTAATGTTTAACAAAAATGAAAATTTTACACCTAAGAAATCCATGTAAAATTCAATAATAACTGTTATGTATAAATTAATCTATAATTCATTCATGTTTTTCAGAGCTCTTTGTGATCGTGCCTTCGAAGATTTCAATGAAAAGGACAGAATATATCAATTTTCTACACCCAAAGTTCATCGTTTATTACAAGTTCTGAAAACGTACACACCATATTATGCAAAGGATTCAAAGAATATAGAAAATAAGATGAATAATGGTGAGATAACTAGTTGCCAATTAATTATTTCTCATTTAACTCGTCTTATAAATTTATTTTTCAGAATATAATATAAAACACAGCGCCGTTAATTCTGGAAAGGAAGCAAATTCTTTAAAAGAACATATTCCAAACAGAAAGTTGGGGGTTCATTGGAAGACTCATGAGGACGGCTTTAAAAAATCGCCGAAATCATTGCGCCACCTTCGCGGAGTAACAGATCCTGATTTGCTGTGTGGAGTCATTTTTGTTGACAAAGCTTTCACAGCAAAAATTTTGTTTTATTTGTTAAACGTATGTTATCCTACTTGGTGAAGAAATTAGTACTGTTCCATATTTACACATCCTTTTAATGGTTTGGATTGCAAAAGTTACCTCTAAAATGTAGAAGATTTTTATATTAATGTAGAAAATGTATATCCAATCTATAAGGATACCTAGTAATTAATATTTTGTCTTTGTGCCTTATCACAAAATTTTCTAATAACGGGTACTCTGCTCTGACTATATAAAAATTATGAAATTTTTACAGGAAGTGTGTAAATATGACAAAGATTTACATTTCCTGTCACCACTGTATACCATTGAGAAAAGCTCGGAGGACATTTGTTATTCTCAAGATTTGGAGATGGAACATAGGAAACAAGAGGAAGTATTAAAACGATTCAGAATCCATGAGTGCAATTTATTGATTGCGACATCAATTCTAGAAGAAGGTTTGTATTTTATAATAATTATGTTACATGACTTGACCTGACTTCTATTTTGTACAAAATCAGAGGGCGTTGGTGTATCATTTTATGTTTCTTTGTTAAAGGTATTGACATTCCAAAGTGCAACTTTGTGATGAGGTACGACTTTCCAAAAAATTATCAGTCGTATGTGCAGTGCAAAAGTAGAGCTAGAGCTGTAGATGCTTTACATGTACTTTTAGTCCCCCATGAAGTATCAAAGAGCTCTATTTGGCAATTGGCACAATATCATTACATCGAGCAGGTATTATATTCTTGAAAATCTTTAAAAATAATCGCTATGTATAATTAAATTTAAACTTTGTAATACTTTACTTATTTCTTACAATTATTTGAAACCATTTAAAGTAAATTAAAAAATATTCTGTATAAAATTTGAATTCATAATAATGGAGTAAAAGTGCTTTTACGAATTGTGTGACTGAGAATTGATATCTCCAAATCAATTTGTATTTCTGTGAGTTTTATATACGAAAATAATTTTATAGGTTTTGTTGAGGAAAAGTACGAATAAAGAGCCCTCGGAAGAGGAAGAAATTGAAGCTGATAAGTATGCTAACATGATACCTCATTACAAACCCCTTGAATCAGAGGATGCACCCAGCGTTTCTTTTAACTCGGCTATCTCATTAGTAAATAGGTGAGTGATGCGTAATTCTTTTAAGTCGACTAATAAAAAATGTAAACTTCAATAATGCAGGTATTGCGCCAAACTGCCCAGTGATACATTCACAAGATTGACTCCAGAATGGTCAATTGAGCCAACCACTGTAGAGGGTACAAAAATGTTTGTTTGTTCCTTACGTCTTCCCATAAATTCTCCTGTAAAGTATGTCATTTCTGTGAGTATCATTCACAAGCTGCACTATTACTTCAGATTAATAATACAATTAATTTACAACTGTGATTATATCAATGCAGTCATATCCAATGCCAAATAGAGCAATGGCACGACGTTTGGCTGCCTTGCAATTATGTATCGAACTGCACAATGAGAATGAGATCGATGACAATCTTTTACCTATTGGGAAAGAAAATTTCAAAGCCAAGCCCGAAGACGCAGAAGTGCCAGCCTTGCCAGATGAAAGTAAGGCGGATTTGTCCGAAGCTCGTCCTGGGACCACTAAGCGCAGACAATATTATTATAAAAAGGTTATGTCACATTTTAAAACTAGCTTACTAGTGCTTTTTTTTAACAGATGCCTTTAACAGAGAGCATTATTATAAGGAAATATTTTTCATTAGTTTCTACTGTGTAGGAGAATTGAATTCGCTTGTATTTACTTAACAGACCGCCGAGGCTTTGACAGACTGTAGACCTACAGTTGGAGTTCCATCATATTTGTATCATATCAGTATGGTATTAAGTTGTCCGTTACCAGAGGAACAGAACACCAGAGGACGTAGAATATATCCTCCGGAAGAATCCGCTATCGGATTTGGTATTTTGACGTTGAAGAAAATACCTAAGGTAATATCTTGATATCGCAATGATATACATTCTAATGACATCTGAATGCTTATTTTAGATTTGTCCGTTTCCCATCTATACAAGATCTGGTGAAGTGCACGTGCAGCTAAAACTTAGCAAGCAAACTGTCATTTTAGATGCTGTACAGATTGAAAGAGTCGCAGCCTTTCTTAATTATACATTTACAAACGTTTTAAGGCTACAGAAATATCTGATGCTCTTCGATCCAAATGCTTCAGAAAATTCGTATATTATCGTTCCTGTAAAGGCAGGTTCGTTGAATGATTATCTTAACCGATTAGAAATTTAGAATATTATTTATATCCTTAATTTTAAACCCAATTGCCATTTTATGCATATTTAACAATACATTAAAACACTAAATGAAATCTATTTCAGGTACAATGGGAGACGCATCTAACATAACGGTGGACTGGCATTTTTTAGAAATAATTTATGAAAATCGAAATGCCGTACCTCATGAAGTTCTTGAAGAGGACAGAAAGACCTTTAAATTCGATGCTTCAAAGTACCATGACGCAGTTATCATGCCTTGGTACAGAAACCAAGATCAACCCCAGGTAGTAGATTAACATATTTAAATTCAATAGACCAAGTGTGCCTGTTAAAATTGTCCATGAGTATATTCTTAATTCCATTTCATTTTTACTTTATTTTTTTTTTTTGTAATCTAGACCTCTTTAAAGTGGAACTCCCTAATTCTTCATCGTTTCAGTATTTTTACGTAGCCGAAATATGTGCTAACCTGAATCCTAAATCTTCGTTTCCTGGAGCGGATTATAGCACATTTGAAGAATACTATTTAAAAAAGTACAATATACAAATACAAAATCTAACTCAACCATTACTGGACGTAGATCATACGTCTGCTCGGTTGAATTTTCTTACTCCTAGGTGAGTACAAATGTTTTGAGAAAGAACCTTTGAGTTTTATCCATTAAACATTTAATGTAAAATCCGACTTCTAGATATGTAAACCGTAAGGGAGTTGCTTTACCTACTAGCAGTGAAGAGACGAAACGAGCAAAACGCGAAAATCTAGAGCAAAAGCAAATTTTAGTAGCCGAGTTGTGTGCAATTCATCCTTTCCCAGCCTCTTTATGGAGGCAAGCCGTATGCTTGCCGTGCATTCTTTACAGAGTCAATGCTTTGCTTCTTGCTGATCAAATACGTTGTCAGGTTGCAAATGCGATACACTTGGGACAAGAGGAATTAAGTTCCGGTATGTTTCTCAATATTCATTTTTCTATTCTCGACTCGCTCCATTAATTATTTCTAAATTTATTCTCCAATTGCATGGGTCTGTTAAAATTTATTCCTTTTAACTTTACGTTTCCGTCGGTGTTGAAATGTGTCAGGGCAATTCTTAGGTGATCACGAGTTATGTGTCAATGATTCGGACGGTACGATCCAATACCCTAAAAAAACTGTTTTATTCGAGTCGACTGATGGGGAAGGGGGGCACTTCGCCTTAAATGAAGCAAATTTTATCAAACCCAGGCAATAATTTTAGAAATAATGTCCCTCGATAACTTTACATGCTAGTGATGTGGCGAGTCGAGTACTTTAACTCGTTAAACTCGAGTCAAACATGTATTCGAGTCCACCCGAGTCATTTTTATTGTAACTCGAGTTATTGGTACAAACGATTGTGACTTACGAGTGTAAAAGTGAGACCGAGTTACAAGGGTAAGATTGAGACCGATTTACTCGTACCGAGATACCGATCGCGCCTTATTCGCCTTATTTGTCTATTCGAGTAATCGTTATTCGAATTGTTTTACTCTCCGACTCGCCATTGACTCAACTCGTCGCGCCGAATGTATGCGGCACCGATGGCAATAATTTCGAGTTCAAGTAACTCGAATTAGTAAAGTATTCGACTCGTCAGATCACTATAACATGTTATACCAATTGATTTCCTTCATTAAAAAATTTCAGATTTCGAGTGGTCGCCTTTGGATTTTGGTTGGAGCTTGGCAGAGGTTCTGAAAAAGTCCAAAGAAGCCGAAAAAGCAAACGAGGCCAAGAAGGAAGCTTCCAAAATAAACGCCGACTTACAAGCACTGCCAACAAACGGTACCGCTGCGGAACTCGGTAAAAATGATCAAAATAACACAGCTAGTGAATTAAAGAACGGCGATCTATGGACGAATGTGGACCCGGGTCATTTGATCGCTGCTAAGAAGATAACAGAATCGGATGTGAATAAAAATGAAGCCAAACAACCGTTTCGAGAAAACCAAGAAGATAATTGTAACGCCGAACCTGACAGTGATGTGTTAGAAATTGGCACCTGGTCGAACGACATGGCAGCTTCCATGAATTTTGATACGTCCGATTCTACGGCCTTCCCTTTGAACGTTACGGTATTGGAACAAAATTTCAAATGGAACGATATTCGTTATGGGTCTCCTGCGTATGAATCCGACTACGACGCATACGAGTCTGATGATACGTCCAGCGACGGATTCATGGATTACTCGGACGATAGCGAGGAGGAAAGCCGAGGCTTGAAAATTGCCTATATGGGGGAAAACGTGGCTGAGGCCGTGGAGGACGAGAAGCAGATCTGCAAGCGCGAAATCAACAAAAAGATTCTGGATCTGTTAGATCTCGAGAAAAACTCGAAAGAAACCGTTTGGCCTAATGACAATAACGTGGAGAACGAACTGTTAGAGAAGCATAAAGAGGCACATCATAAATTCGCTAAACAAGTGGAGGAGGAAATCGTGAACAGCGGATACTTCATATCGGCGGATAGTGAAGTTACCATCACTAGAAAAAATACGGTCAACAATAAATGCGAAACTGCGCAGAAAAACTTCGTGCAAGAGGAGTACGTCGCTCGCGTTGCGGAGCAATTTAAGAGGAAAGTCCTCAACAAAAAAGCACGACTCTTACCGACGAAAGGGAAACCGAACGCTGCGAGAAGCGGTACTTACGCCAGGGAAGATAACTTCAGTTTTGATTATCAACCCGAATTGGATCAACACCCTGGACCCAGTCCGAGTCTGATTTTGCAAGCTCTGACGATGTCCAATGCGAACGATGGTATCAATCTGGAGCGACTGGAAACCATCGGGGATTCTTTCCTCAAATATGCTATAACTACGTACCTGTATTGCACTTATGACAACATACACGAAGGAAAATTGAGTCACTTGAGGTCGAAACAGGTAAAGGGCACTGCACAAGATTTATCATAGTCTTATGTGATAAAATACAATCCTTTTTCAAAGAATTAAAGTGTCATGAGAATTTCATATATGTATATATATCTGAGAAGTCAATTGTTTATGAAACTTCTCTCCGAAATGGATGTACCGATACGTTTGAAACATTACCACGTAATTATGGAGGCCCTAGGGAAGGTCCCGAAACATATAAAATTTCATTTTTCATCAAAAAAGCGTATCATGGACTAAAATCACCGTCCGTGCACCGGTATCGTCCGTGCGCATTTTTCATGTTTTATGCTTTTTGAACACTTAGAATCGAAAATGAAGAGTTTCAGGGCCAAGCTCGAATAATATAGAATACCATGGTAATTGAATATTACAGAATCAGGTGGAAAAATATGAGAAATGCTTTCACGAATGATTGCAAGAGAATGCGGTTTGTCCCATGGTTGACATGTTTTTGGAGGCAAAATTTAGTTACCCCCAAAAGTCAGACGGCGCCGTTGGTCCAATAGAATATCAAAGATATCTCAGGGAAATTCTCCAGAATTCCGGGGAATTCTTGAGTTTTAATTTAAATCGTAAAAGATACACACATTTTGGCTACTCACAGTAGGATACTCCTTTAATACATGACATCTATGGCTATGTTATAATGTGCTTCTTTATGGTTTTAAACAGAACAAAACTTATACAAGGTGAATTCGTTAAGCCAGACATTGACGAAGTCATTGATTTTA
Organism: Orussus abietinus; assembly: GCF_000612105.2. NCBI lineage: Eukaryota > Metazoa > Arthropoda > Insecta > Hymenoptera > Orussidae > Orussus > Orussus abietinus. The sequence continues at coordinate 11,845 of NW_019394291.1, read as the reverse complement.
TTTCCAGGTGAGCAACCTTAATTTATACCGATTGGGTCGTCGGAAGATGTTGGGAGAGAGCATGATTGCTACGAAATTCGAACCCCATGACAATTGGTTACCCCCATGCTATTATGTGCCAAGAGAATTAGAGCAGGCTCTGATAGAAAGTGGTGTACCGTCCACTCTATGGAATCAGGCTGACATTCCAAGTTTGCAAGCCGTGAATCCAACTGAAATTAACCAATTGGTCCGCGAAACCGAACACAAACTTGGGATCATGAGGATAGAATTGGACAAGAACGAAAGCCGATTGCCGGTCGAGTTCGATAACCTGAGGTGCTTCATCCCTTACAATCTAATTACTCAACACAGCATTCCAGATAAGAGTATAGCGGATTGTGTCGAAGCTCTGATAGGAGCATACTTAATCGCTTGCGGGCCCAGAGGTGCCCTTCTTTTTATGGCTTGGTTGGGAATTCACGTTTTGCCAACGGAAGAAGTCGTCATTGTACAAGAAACCGAACCGAAGGAGAGACCTCCTGGTAGTACGCCCTATATAGAGGGGATTAATGAACACTGCCAGAAGACCTGGTCACAAGTACGAATTACGAATTACGAATTACTTGCAGTCTAATTTTATTTGTCTTTTGTCAGGTGTATGGGGTCATACGATACAATAGCACTTTTTTCACGTTTTAAGGACGGCGGTTTAGAACGGCCAGTTGCGCGGATACACTTTTTCTAAAAATATATCAATTAGAAGAACCTGTTTTTACTGATAGAAGAATTAGGTGTTACACGACAATAAATGGACTATCTTCTCTTTTGTAGATCCAATACGGGAAACTGGAGGAACCGGTAAATCCTTTGCTACGATACGTTCCCGAGCCAGAAGTCGAGCTGGCGAAAATGTTGGACGGTTACGACAAATTGGAGCAAAGTATAGGATATAAATTTCAAGACGCGAGTTATCTTTTGCAAGCGTTCACGCATGCGTCCTACCAGCCTAATAGACTGACTGACTGTTACCAAAGGCTGGAATTTCTTGGTGACGCGGTGTTAGGTAAGTTCGCAAAGTAAAATGCATTTGATACTAATCTAAATCGAGTTTTTCGATTGTAAAGAATAACAAAAATTACCGATCACCCTTTCTGACAGATTATTTAATTACGAGGCATTTATATGAAGACTCTCGGCAACATTCTCCGGGTGCTTTAACCGATTTAAGATCGGCCCTGGTGAACAATACCATATTTGCCTCGCTTGCTGTAAGATGTGGTTTTCATAAATACTTTCGACATCTTTCGCCTGGACTGAGCGTGGTAATTGATCGTTTTGTCAGGATTCAAGAAGAGAATGGTCATTGTATTAGCGAAGAGGTAATAAAGATGAATTGAAGGAAAGGACAATTATCGAGGTGAATACGCTGTAGCACATTTTAATCTCTCTGCTTTCAGTATTATTTAATAGGAGAAGAAGAATGCGAGGAAGCCGAGGACATTGAGGTGCCAAAAGCACTCGGCGATGTTTTCGAGTCGTTGGCTGGTGCAATTTATTTAGATAGCAGAATGTCCCTAGATGCTGTATGGGGAGTTTATTATCGAATAATGAAGTCTGAGATAGGTAATTTATTTCTACGTGTTACAAAAATAATTTTTTTTTTAATTCTTCAATGGTATACAAAGTTAAGGGGATGCGATAGTGGCATTCGAAGAGTCAATTGATCGTGAAACTTTTCTCCGACTGGGTGTACCGAATCGTGTCAAACTTTAAACGCAGATGCGGAGGCTATAAGGAAGATCCTGACACTCAGGAAACTTCATTTTTTACAACAACTTTTAAAAATATCTATGAACAAATTTAAAAAAAATTGAAATTTCATGAAATTACATAATTGTAAAGTTTGAATCGATTTGGTACATCCAATTTCGAGAAAAGTTTCATGAACGACAACTGTTTGGCGCCACTTTCACATCACCTTAACAGGTGTACCAAAAATTCAGTTTTTTGCCGTCAGTCTGTTTATGAAAGAAATATCAAAGAAAATAAATCTTAAAATGTTACGATGACTTTTTTTAAATTAGTTCAACTTTATTTTAATGAATTATTTAATCGTTAAAGATCACGTGTCCGTTGTTAATAGTTAATCTTTTTTCAGAGCAATTTAGTACCAATGTTCCTAAGTCACCGATTCGAGAACTTCTTGAATTGGAACCCGAGACAGCCAAATTTGGAAAGCCTGAAAAATTGGCTGATGGGCGAAGAGTGAGGGTCACGGTAGACGTTTTTGGTAAAGGGTCTTTCAAGGGCATTGGAAGGAATTACAGGATTGCAAAGTGTACGGCTGCCAAGTGCGCCTTGAAGAAATTGAAACGAATACAGGGTTATCAGAGAGAAAAGCTGTGACACGCACGTGAGGTTTAAATAAATGAAAAGCACAATTACTTGATTTAGACTGATTAGTAGTTTCTTGTAACGTGGTACGCTCCATGGTGTGATATTCCAGTTCAGACAGTACCGTTAATAAAAATCGTGGAAAGACACAGATGCAAAAAGCTCATTAACTATATCCAAGTGTCACGCGAAGCAGGGTCAGCACTTCTATAGAGATGATAAGACTTTCGACGTAGCACTCAGAAAATGCTACTCACGCTTCATCGAATGATTTTGCCTTGACACTTGAACGAGGAACAATTATAATGTTTACGTTAGATTGAATTTCAGAGTTTATTCGACACCCCTGCACACGGTAAATTCAGAGATCTAGTCCTATGCTAACAATAAATGTTAAAATTGTTTGGCGTATAAATCAATTGAACTGATGCGTGAAGATTATAAAATAAAATTGCCATTATGATAAATATTCGTACAAAACCAAGTGTTGAAATATTCAATGAAAGATGAATTATTGTAGATAAGGGTAAACTGGAATCATCCTGACACTTCTCGGTACATTTGTAACTTTTTGTATCACTTGAGATGTCAGTAGATGAAATGTATTAAAAACTACATGAGATAGGATAAATGTAATTAATATGAAGTATTCAACTTTTCAAAATTCTATGCTACGTAAAGAATGACGAGCCTAACGGGTTTTTCTAAAATGTCTTCTAAATACGTTACAGTTCATTTATTCCTGTAATTTACTCGTGTGATTAATTTTTTTATAAGCGTTTCTCAGCACTTTATAACTCTTGTGCCATTGAAAGGCACTGGAATTCTGTGAAAATATTCTTGCCATGTGATTTATTAAATTATTATCAACAAATTTATCATTTTATGTCTGAAATTAATATTATTTCAAGAAATAGGTAAATAGCAGAACGGTTATTAAAGAAAGTATTATTAGTAGAACTGTACAGCTTAAGAGACTATTTCAAGTGAAAGATGACAATGATTTGTATTCAACATAACAAAAAACTTTCTCCATTCTTTAATCAATAGGTAAAATTTATGTATACAATATTTGATCACCTTTTCATGTACACATACGTTAGGAGAATCGAATAAATGTCTAAATTCCCGTTTTACCAATTAAAAACCATGATGACAAAGTTCCTCGAATCATTGTTCCTTGAATACAGAATCCGTACAATTACATTTTAATATAATTTAATCATTAATGTACTTCTACTTTCCATTTTCTCTTATAAAGTCGAATTTGTTAGTGATACAATTTCAATTACTTTTATCAAAAAATTATGGAATATGAATATCAAATATAATATATGCAAATTTCCATTCTACAACAAAGTATATTGTTATAAACAATACTTAAAAGATGCTACTACGAAAGAGCATCAGATATATGACAAGAGACATTTCTAATTGACTCTGCTTTTGAACTACAGAATGCATCTTGTTTCTTTCTTATATACAACACATTATCGCAGCTTCAAAACTGCTATAAATATAACTATTGATAATTAAGAAATTGATCTCCTTCACCGGTGAATTCGAAGGCATCATCTAGAAATCAATGACAGTGAAAAGGAAAGACATAAAGAAAGAGCTACTTCAAAACATATCACTCGAATGTACATACACATTACACATCTCATTAGAAATTATAATAACCTTCCCTTTACAATCTCATATATCATCTTGTTTCTAAAGTACGGCATGTCCTCTTGAGTAAACGTTATTTTTTTGTTCCCACAAATATATTCGGCAAACATACAAGAGAACACTCCACAATCACTCCCATTCATTTGCTGTGGAATGTCCTTGACGCATTCCATCTTCCAATCGCTTAAATTGTACGGCTTCTTCTTCTTGTCGAGACTCTCTTCTTTTAGGTACTGCGACAAAGCTAATAAGCACTTTTGATTGCTACCTCCCATACTGTCATAATAATTTATAGTTTTAGCTCTAAAGTCGATGATCGACATGCACCAATGTATTCCAAGGTGAATCGGAACAACGACCAAGTCTTGTGCAAATATGTCTACTTTCCTGGTCCAACGTTTAAGAGAACTGTGGCCTCCGGCCAGAAGTTTTGGATAGAAAAACGTGTTCATAGCATGGACCGTAGGAAACTTATCGCTGCTACCCCTTGCGATAAGTAAATTCATGTAGAAGTTTATAACTTCGTCATTCAGCCAGTTAAGTCCTATCAAGGTGTGAATGTCCTTCCTGGTAATTCTTAGGCCAAATCCTTCGGCGAGTACTTCATTGGACGAACGTAGTGAGACGGCACTTTTTATCTCTTTTAGCATACTATCCGTAAGTTCTGGAAGACTCGGCTCTTCTAATTCCTCTCTGTCATCGATGATAGCTTCGCATAATCGCATGGAGCGAGTCAGTTGTTCTTCTAAAGCTGCCTCTCTTACCAATTGATTGTGTTTACTTAGGATATGGGTCATTTTCTCCAACTCTTTCGCTTCTTTAGAGCGTTGCTCGATGCGTGCATTGTGACGTTTAGCAACTTGTAAAATATAGTCTCCTTTCAGAACCTCTTTACAGGCAAATTGATCTCGAAGTGAGTTGGATGGTGGGAAACAGATATTTGGACTGAGCAGTGACTTAGATTTGCTAGTACCGTCATCTTGCTTCAGTTGTACGTTTGAAAATGAAGTGAATGCTGTATTCTTTGGAGAGTTGATCTTGATGCTGCTCAATATGCTTTTGCTTGAAACATTCAATGGTGTTGATCGAGAATACGTGAATGTCTTCCCGAAATTGGAAGTCCTTTTTTCATTGTGGGAGGGACTCGATTGATGGTATTGTTCTACATCTATTACCTCTATCCGTGAACCAAGTGTTGCATTTTGTTTAAGTCTTGAACCATTAATCCGGTGTGAAGTAAAATTCTGTAACAACTCCCCGTATTGCTTTTTTCCCTGCAATTGATGAGTCTTTAACGAATTCCATTGTTTACTGTTTACAGTCATGTTTGAACAACTAGAATTCTTGTCACCGAAACAATTTAACTTTGCAGGACTCTGCTGATCATATTGAGAAAGATACTCGTTTGATTCCTTTAAAGCAGGTGGCCTAAATGCAGGAAATGAATTCCTACCGCAGCTGGAATCTTTTGTTAAATGTGGTGTACTTGATGGTTTTATTCCTTCTTTGCTACACAGTTGCATCTTGAAATTTTCAGTGTCTGCCTCTAAATCTATGAAAATATCTTCGTCATCCGTGTGGTTGCAACAAGGTCTTTTGGAGCTTCCATACTTGGAATCGGAATCAGACGAGTCACTGACTTTACGTTTTCGAGATCCTTCATCTGCCCAACCTAATATTCTTTTAAAAAATTCAAACAGCCCCATTCTTATTAACCAAATTTAATTTCCACAAAGCATATGTTCTTTTCCGTATTATTATGTCCATTCAGTTTACTTTTTTTTACGGTGCAGCTCATTCTGTACTGCAGACTGCTTCTATCTCCACATGGTATGCCTAGAAAATAAAATTAATATTATTATACAATAAGTTAGAAACTGATTTATTAGCAGACAATAAGTATATTTATGCAACCTATCTTACACCAGTTTTATAATTACTGATGAGAAACATGGCATAAACACCATTTTACACCAATGATACCTGTAAAACCAGAGTAAAGCAGTGTTTACACGACATTTAACATTAGTGGTTATAAGACCGGTAATTATAAAACTGACATAAAGTAACGCATGTAAATGTACTGAATAACAATCGACAAAATATGTTTATGGTATGAAACAGTATAAATTGACATTACCATTGCATTTATTCTTGCTGAATCTCCAGGCCAATGTATTTCTTAAATACTTTTTCTACGAGAAATACAGAACGTATAAGATTTGAGAGATAAAGTTTATAAAACGATTCTCTTGATAATTTTAACAGATTATTGAAAGAATTGCTTCATAAATCAGTTGTGCAAATTTATTGTTGCTCTTCTAGCATTACCTGAAAAATTAAATTAGTCTCATTAAAATATAATGATTGGTGTAAAAACTGATCACTTCTCCTGCCACTATTTCTTAAACATTTAATGAAATGCTTGCTGCAACGTACTATTCTACTTATACCGCTTTCAATCATTACGTGGACTACAATTTTATTTTGAAATAGAAGACTTTTTCAATTTGTGCCTAATGCAGGTACTTTAAAATGTTCACATACGTAGATAAATTCGTTACACCATGAAGTAATTAAATATATATTCTTCCTTTCAAAATCTAACGTGATAAATTGTTTTAACAGGATTTTTGCTTTTTAATAATCATCAATAAAGAAAAAAAATGTCTCCACTACAAACCTAACCTCTATGGTTTCAAAACCTCTACTTACACAGTTGGTCAATGAGTAAATAATTACTTAGCAAATGAAATAAAGATTTATGAATTTGACATGTCTAACGGTAATTCATAATATGCTATATTAATTTGAAAGTCTGCATCATTTCGTTTGATTTCGTTTACCCTTGTACGCGGTATAATTTGGACAATTACTGAGTCTACACCGTCGGTATTTATTAAACACCGGTTTGGATTAATCCAACTTTGGATCAGAGACTCATCTCTGTTTGGATATATTTTCATTATGGTTTTATTTAATACCGATCTAACTAGAGGTGGTATAGACGCATCCAAGGTCGGATTTATCCAATCCGATATTAAATAAATACCGACAGTGGAGAGTTAAATTCGGTTCCACATTCGACTTAACCGAAGTTTAACTGGTTTATGCCTGGGTTCAACCTACCGTAAAACAGTTAAACTTCGGTTGATTTGAGTTGTGGAACCGGACCTTATAGTGTTTTCAGTTGAACCAGGATAGGTATAATACGTTGTGTAATATACCTGGCTTTCTAACGCATTCTTACGTATATTACAACGTACAAGCGAAAGGGAAAAAGAATGCCAAGAATTTAAAGAACGATAACAGTAAGAAGGCTAAACAAACTACACTCACTAATTTCTTTAAAAAATCTTGAGGGAAATTTGATCATTCCTTAAATGTCTTTTTTGCACCAAATAAATCTTTTAATAATTTTACTGATACTTTTCGTATCATTAAGTAGGAAAAAATCCATTTAAATGTAGAATCGATAAAATATAATCGAAATGACCGTCCGTCGTCTTTTCTCCGTCAATCCTGACAAAGAATGACATAGAGAAAAATAGGAGGGACAACGTGGCCAAAAAATGGATGGTTGTTCATTAACAGAAGGCCATCTTCTTAAGGGGCCGCTTTGGCATGTAGCCTCTTCGACTGTCTTCGACTCTTGCAGTCTCTTCGGGCAGAACCCCCTACGTCTCAAATGCTCGAATAATTCCTAGATGCTCACGAGTCATGTGTCAAAGTTCAGACGGTTCGATCCAATACCCTTAAAAAAAGTGTCTTATTCGAATTGACTGATTGGGGAGGAGTTCTAATTCAACTTAACAGGATAAGAATGTGTGGAAGTCATGGACATTTAAGTCAAATTTATGTATATAATATTTGACAACCTTCTTGTACATCTACTTTAGTAGAAACAAATAAATGTCTGAATTGTTTTACAAATTACAAATAAAAAAAAATTCCTGAAATTATTACTTTTTGAATTCAATATTCGATGCATCGCTTTTTAATGCGACAATTCATGTGTAGATTCTCTTGCATGACATCGGCTTTGCATACAATGTGGAAGTTGCGATACAATTTCAGTAACATTTATAAAAAGAAAATTGTAGAACAAGAATATCAAATATAATGTAGACAAATTTCCATTTGGTAATAAATTACATTGTTGTAAACAATCGAGAGATGCTAGTACGAAACAACATCGGTCATATGACAACACACGTTGTTAGTCAATTCTGTATTTCAACTACAGAATGTATCTGGTTTCTTTGTTATATACAACACATCATCGCAGCCCAAAAACTGCTATAAATACGACTATCAATAATTCTGGAATTGTTTCCAGAATTACCGATACTCTCACCAAACCGAAAGGAGTCTAGAAATCGATAACAGTGAAAAGAGAAGCAAGAGTAAAGATAGTCACTTACACGCCTCTAAAGCATGCCATTTGAATGCGCATATCCACATTTATACATATGTACGGCGTACGCATATGCATATATGGAACAAGTACACGCACAAAGCATCTCATTAGAAATTATAATAACCTTCCCTTTACAATCTCATATATCATCTTGTTTCTGAAGTAGGGCATGTCCTCTTGGGTAAATGTTATTTTTTTGTTCCCACAAATATATTCGGCAAACATACAAGAGAACACTCCACAGTCACTCCCATTCATTTGCTGTGGAATGTCCTTGACACATTCCATCTTCCAATCGCTTAAATCGTACGGTTTCTTCTTCTTGTCGAGACTCTCTTCTTTTAGGTACTGCGATAAAGCTGATAAGCACTTTTGATTGCTACCTCCCATACTGTCGTAATAATTTATAGTTTTAGCTCTAAAGTCGATGATCGACATGCACCAATGTATTCCAAGGTGAATCGGAACAACGACCAAGTCTTGGGCAAATATGTCTACTTTCCTGGTCCAACGTTTAAGAGAATTGTGGCCTCCGGCCAGAAGTTTTGGATAGAAAAACGTGTTCATAGCATGGACCATAGGAAACTTGTTGCTGCCGCCCCTTGCGATAAGTAGGTTCATGTAGAAGTTTATAACTTCGTCGTTCAGCCAGTTAAGTCCTATCAAGGTATGAATGTCCTTCCTGGTAATTCTTAGGCCAAAACCCTCGGCAAGTACTTCATTGGGCGAACGTGGGGAGACGGCACTTTTTATCTCTTTTAACATACTATCCGTAAGTTCTGGAAGACTCGACTCTTCTAATTCTTCTCTGTCATCGAGGATGGCTTCGCATAATCGCATGGAGCGAGTCAGTTGTTCTTCTAAAGCTGCCTCTCTTGCCAATTGATTGTGTTTACTCAGGACATGGGTCATTTTCTCTAACTCTTTCGCTTCTTTAGAGCGTTGCTCGATGCGTGCATTGTGACGCTTAGCAACTTGTAAAATAAAATCTTCTTTCAAAACTTCTTTACAGGCAAGTTTGTCTCGGAGTGAGTTGGATGGTGAGAAGTAGGTATTTGTGCTGTGCTGTGACTTAAATTTGCTAATACCGTCATCTTGCTTCGATTGTACTTTTGAAAATGGTGAAGTTAGAGCCGTGTTCTTTGGAATGCTGGTCTTGACACTGCTAGATATCCCTTTGCTTGAAGCATTTGACGAGGATAATCGAGAATATGTGAATGTATTGCTGAGATTGGAATTCTTCCTTTCGGTATGCGAGGAACTTAATTCATGGTACTTTTCTAGATCTATTATCTCTACCCGCGAATCAAGTGCTGTATTTCGTTCGTTATGTTTAATTCTTGGACTATTGATTCGGTGGGAAGCAAAATTCTGTAACAGCTCCCCATATTGCTTCCTTTCCTGCAATTGATGAGTTTTAGACGAAATCAATTGTTTACTATTTACAGCCATGTTTGAAAAGGTAAAATTTTTATCATCATAGCAATTCAATTTTGCATCATTTTGATTGTCAAAATGCAGATGGTACTTATTTGACTCCCTTAATGCAGGAAATGAATTTTTGCTACAGCCAGCGCCATTCGTTAAATGCGGTTTACTTGATGGTTTCATTTCTTTTTTACTGCACAGCTGTATGTTCAAATTTTCTCTATCTACTGCAAAATCCAGCAAAATCTCTTTGTTATCCACGTGGCTGCAGCAAGGTCTTTTTGTGCTTCCATACTTGTAATCAGAATCGAATGAATTACTAACTTTACGCTTTCGAGACCCTTCATCTGCCCAACCTAATATTCTTTTAAAAAATTCAAATAACACCATTCTTATTAACAAAGTTTAATCTCCTCAAAGCAAGTGTCCTTTTTCGTGCTAATGATTCCATTCAGTTTACGATTTTTTTACCATGCAGCTCATTCTGTATCAACCACTGCAATTACCTCCAAATGCTATGCCTGGAAAATAAAATCAGTATTAGGCAATGAGAAATAAATTGATTTAATAGCAGTACTATTAGTAGCAGTAACTAATAAAATTATTTTTTTTAATATAATTAAATATTTATAATTAAATATTTATTATTAAATATAATTAAATATTTAGTAGCAGTAACTAATAAAATTATTTTTTTTAATATAATTAAATATTTATAATTAAATATTTATTATTAAATATAATTAAATATTTAGTAGCAGTAACTAATAAAATATGTTCATACTATTAAAAAGTATAAATTAATGTTACCATTGCATTTTTTCTTGCCACACCATCACACTAATATATTGTGTACATACACTTTCCAAGTGAGAAACAAATTGTATAAAATTCAAAAAGTAAGATTATATAACAAGTTTCTTGACAATTTTGACAGATTATTCAAAGAATAATTTCATAAATCAACTGTACAAGTATATTGTTGCTCGTCTGATGTGTTATCTGAAAAATGAAAGAAATTTGGCCTTCACAAAACATGAAATGTCACTGTCGTGTTAAAAAACTTTACTCGCTCCTGTTACTATTTCTTAAACGTTTAAAGAAATGTTAGCTGTAACTTGTTACTTTACTTATAAAGCTTTCAATTGTTTCGTAGACTGCATTTTTAATTTAAAATGTCGAAACTAATTTGCGCTTAACACAAGTACTTTAAAATGTTCACATCTTCAGATAAATTCATTCCACCAAGAGGAATGTAAATACCTATTCTTTCTTGCAAAACCTAATGTGATAAATTGTTTTAACAAGGTTCCTAACAATCACCGATAACGAATGAAATTTCTATATTTCAAACCTAACCTCTATGGCTACAAAACGTTCAAACTTACACAATTGGTCAATGCATAAATAATTTTTCAGCAAAACGAAGTAAAGTTTTATCAATTTAACGCCTCTAGCGTTAATTCGGAGTACACTATGTCAAGTCTATGTCGTATGTTTGACATTCATTTCGTTTACCCTTAAACGCGGCACAATTTTGACAGAACGAAATTATCAGCGTCCTCGCGCGAATATTTTTGGTCGGATTGTTTGTTTTTGTTTTTGACTTTCAGTCCGATAAGTTCGGGCTCAATATGATTGGTTTTCTGATTCTCTCTGGATTCTTTTTTTCGAGTCAACACTACGCGGTGTTCCCCAGGAAGATAAAGCCAAGCCAAGAATTCTGGTGGAACGCACGACTTTCTTTAAACCTGGTTTACTAACTAATGCCCGGTTCCACCAACCTCGGTTAAATAATTAATTACCTAACTGTAGGTTTAGTATCAAGATTATATCTTAGACAGAGATGAGTTGGGAGATTGCTCACGGGCAAGGTCGCGCGATCGCACCGTGTGCTGCCCTCTGATTTCGTACGTTAGCTTTCACCGTTTTTTGCCCCCAAGGGCG